>NC_066834.1:1226368-1383722 GCF_001640805.2 Lates calcarifer
ACCCCTATACTATGACATTTTTTTGATTTTTGATTATATACTATGACATTTTTGGTGATTTTTGACCCCTTACTATACTATGACATTTTTTGGTGATTTTTGACCCTTACTATACTATGACATTTTTTGACCATTTTTGACCCCTTACTATACTATACTTATGACATTTTTTTGGTGACATTTTTGTGATTTTTGACCCCTTACTATACTATGACATTTTTTGTATTTTTACTTATATACTATGACATTTTTTTTGACCCCTTACTATACTATGACATTTTTTGACTATTTTTTGATTGCCATTACTATACTATGACATTTTTTGGTGATTTTTGACCCCTTACTATACTATGACATTTTTTGACTATTTTTGATTACTATACTATGACATTTTTTTGACTATTTTTGATGCCCATACTATACTATGACATTTTTTGGTGATTTTTGACCCCTTACTATACTATGACATTTTTTGGTGATTTTTGATGCCACTATGACATTTTTTGACTATTTTTGATGCCATACTATACTATGACATTTTTTGGTGATTTTTGACCCCTTACTATACTATGACATTTTTTGACTATTTTTGATGCCATACTATACTATGACATTTTTTGACCATTTTTGATGCCATACTATACTATGACATTTTTTGACTATTTTTGATGCCATACTATACTATGACATTTTTTGGTGATTTTTGATCCCTTACTATACTATGACATTTTTTGACCATTTTTGATGCCATACTATACTATGACATTTTTTGACTATTTTTGAGGCCATACTATATTATGACATTTTTTGGTGATTTTTGATCCCATACTATACTATGACAATTTTTGACCATCTTTGACCCCTTACTTTACTATGATATTTTTTGGTGATTTTTGACCCCTCACTATACTATAACAATTTTTTGACCCCCTACTATACTATGAAATTTTGATCATTTTTGACGCCATACTATAGTATGACAATTTTTGACTATTTTTGATGCCATACTATACTATGAAATTTTGATCATCTTTGACAGCTTAGTATATCTTAACTTTTTTTTTTTTTTTTTTTTTTTTTAACGATTTTTGATGCCTTAGTGTATTTAGACTTTTTTTTGGACCATTTTTGATGCCATACTATACTATGACATTTTTTGACCATTTTTGACACCTTAGTATATTTTGACATTTTTTGATGATTTTTTGACCTCTTACTATACTATGACATTTTTTGACACCTTCCTGTATTGTGATATTTTTTGACTGTGGTGTCCGCTTTTTCAAGGAATTCACCAAAAACCTGTCCAAATCCACTCCAAATGTTTTAAAACATGTCCCTGTGTGACTTTGAGGTGAAAAATGTAACCTTTTTTTTTGACAACTTACTATACTATGACAGTTTTGGATGGTTTTTGACATCTTATTATACTAATACACTAGATAGCTGTTAAAATAAAAGGTCACATTTTCTGAAGACAACATCGCAGACACAAACAGAAGAACATGCCCAGCACTGCAACACCAGGACAAGTGTCTTTTGTAAATATTAAAGGTATTTTCAGAACTGCTATGTTTAGCTTGTGCCTGGATATGGAGGTAGTGAGGACGGCTCCTGTCAGTGTAACATTATCTCCATCATTGACAAGGCAGAATCCCTCGTCTCCAGCACACAGCTGTAGATTGACCTTGTCTCATTTTGCAGTGTGGACACTAAAAATCAAAGAGAAAAGAACATGTAAACAACTTCTTATATGATTCACTATTCTTATATAAAGACAGGTGTTTTTTTTACCTGCCATGTTCCAACTACCAAGGCTCCTGTTTTCATCAGAGGTGTTGCTGAAGTTTCCTGTGTGGATACAGTCGTCCGACCTGTTACCACATGAATCAGCTGACAGGAAGCCTCAGCAGCATTTCTGATGAAGACCACAGGCTCAGCATTTGGAAGATAATAAAAGATAAACACCTGTTGGCAACTACTCATATAAACAAGTATGCATGTCAATATTTTACCACAGTTTTAATCAGTCTTTACATTAAATTACATTACTCTTACTTTAAGTGAGATTATTAATTTATGTGTTTAACATCTTTTTTAGCATGTTTATAATGAACTGTAATAAACCTTTATCTCACAAATCTCTGTTCCATGACAGTGATGATCCCCTCAGGTGAGGCTCCTATGTTTGGCCACTTTTCATACGCCATCAGCTTCTCATACTATCTTCTGGTTTCTGCCTCATGTTTGCATCATTAACTGTAAACAGGACACAGAAACAATAAGCAGACAGTTAAATTATTATTTAATTTTTAGTGTTGAATTTAGAAAATATGGGTCGGGTCAGTATTATGGTTCAACTGAGTAAATACTGAGGATTATTATTGTGTCTGTGCAGGTTCTCAGTCCAGGTCCAGGTCATGGTGGTCTGAAGTGCTAAAGTTGAAGGCAACTCAGTTCTGAAACAATAAAAGTCAGGTTAACAAAAAGAGAAGATTTGATCTCTAAAAAAGAGAAATACATATAAAATATTTTTTTACTGTAATCATTTAAATAACCTCTTCACTGAATTAACAGAGGAAAAAAAATAAAAACATTTTAGAAAGCTGACAGACTAAACGTTGATTATAATAATCCTGCTCTCATGACCAGAATACAGCAATTTCAGTCTGCTGTGGGGATTCTTCACCATCATAACTTGAACCACATGCTACAGTGGAAGTCTGACTTAAACCTGCTATAAAACCAAGTCTGAACCCTCAAACAGTCCTTTACAGGAGCGAGGAGCATCGTCACTGCCAGGCTCTAAAACTCAAACCAGTCCTCACAAAGATAGAGGTACAAGAAGACACTCACACACCTTAAGTGTCTTTGTTGTTTGAATTTAGGGCAGCATCATTGTCAAACAAGGGGAAGTGCTGTATTACATGCTGTGTGAATGGCAGCCTTCCTGCCAGCACTCTCCTCTGTGCTCCACTCTCATGTGGCTCTCTTTTCATTTGCCATTTTGTTACACTGAGGAACATAAATTAACCTGACCTGATAGAAAAAAACCCTTTATCTCACATGTGACAGGCGACACTGTAACACGACGTACAGTATTCTCAGAGGAAAACAGGAGCACATTCCTGGCCTTTTGTTTCAGGGGAGCAGTGTGTGTGGAGTGTTTCCCACATTGCTCAGCGGAGCTGCATAAATGTCAAGTTTTGATTATGTGGAGAGTCCCCAGAACTCTGGAGCCACTCGAGAGGACTTTCAGGAATCTGAAGTGTCCTCCAGAGCTTTTCAATGAGCTGGCCTGATTAAAGAGACAAAAGCTTTGGAGGAATGTCATTAATAAGTTTGAATATTTTCCTCTGTGGTATGCAGTCAGAGCTTTCCGCAGCTGTTATCATCCTGGCATGTGCAAGAAAACAGAAACATGTACAGCTCACATCCCTGTGCACGTTAACAAAAACATGTCAGGCCCCGATAAAGAACACGTCACTGTCTTTGTTCAGGGGTCGGCACAGGGTTCACAGGTCATGTTATCGGAGGTTAAAGTTACTGAAGCATCGCTGCCATCTGGACGCTTTCTGCTGGGGAGGAGGTCATGAAGGTGAGCAGTAGGGAAGCAGGAGCTGAGAGAGGAAGCACACTTTAAACAGCAGGACTCACTGACTGTGGCTCCTCAGGGGCAGAGCACAGGGTTTGGGACCAGAGGTCTTTGCTCGGCCACTAAATCATTATGTCGCCTTCGTTAACTTCAGAGAGAACTGATTCTCTCACTGCATCGACTCTGACTAAAAGGAGGAAGTGACATCCTGAAGAATATCCTCAGAGGATACTCTCAGTCAGCAGGTGGTGTTTAAATCAAAGACTTTTTAAACAGCACAGAGAATGAAATGTGACACTTATCATTATTATTATCATTATACATTTTATTCTTTATTTCCCAGCAGTATAATTCCTAATGATATAATAAGCTGAATTAATGCAACCTGGACTCAGGTAAGTGTCATATAATGGAAATGATCAATTCATTTACATTTAAAATAAAATAAGAAAGAAACTTTTGTCAATAAAATTCAGGTTCTAATTCTCTGAGGCCTTTTCAATGACTAATAAAGACCTTAATGATGCAGTTGCCTGATTAAGGCTAAACTCTGCTGAGACCTGATGCATCTAAAGAAATGTGCATGTCTGGGTGCAAACAGATGATTAGTAATGATGGGGGAAAACAGTTCTGCAGGGGGACAGTGAACAGTGATCATGGTACAGATTACAGCTACATGGTGGCAGAGGCTGAGTTTGTGTTGAACTGCCCAAAGGAAAGAAAAAGGAAAAAGAAAATTCTTCTGTCTTCGTCTTATTCTGCAGAATTATGGAAACAATTCATGTACGTTAGCAAACACTCAACAAACATATCGACACAGGTTTTCAGGAAAATCGTCTTAGTACAAACAAAATAATAATAATAATAATAAATATGTAAATCAATCTATTACATAATCAGGTTATTAGTTTACATGTAAATAGAGTCACAGTACATGGTCACAAAACTGCAGTGTTGCAGGTTTTTGGCCAATCTGCCGTTTTCATGAGAACTTTCTCCTCTAATAACTGTCCCAGACGTGTTGGCTGAAATATGTCAACACCACTTTAAACTACATCAAACTGCTGAGTGGAAGTCAGATTAATTATACAGAAATGTTTTTTTTTTTCTGTTGTCAAAGCTAATTCTTTGCATTTCCAGAAAAAGAATGAACTTCTTTTAATGGCGAACCTGCCGGAGCTCTCTAATCCCCGGAATGTGTGGCTCTGTGCTCCTGGCAGCCTTTGTTCGGCTTCAGAGAGTGATCTGCCGTGAAGTCACTAATGAAGGTATTGACTCGAGAGCCAGGACTTCAATAGCAGCGCTGAGGTGTGAGCCACTCAGTGAGTACTTGGCCTGCTGCTAACAGGCCGGGGCCGCCAGTGTGCGCTCATTAGACCTCATTGTGCCGGTGGCAGGTGTGTTAATCTTGTAAGGCTGGGCGCTGACCTCAGGACCTGGGCTGTGGGATACTGTACAGCCTCTCTACAAGCCACTCAAGGCCTGTCGCCTCCTGTAGGAGCAGACGTAGCCCAGATCTGTCAGCAACAGGCTCATTACCCTCCACTAACCTTTTTCAGAGGGGCTGAGCGCCGGTCTCTGCTCTCTCACTGCTACTTCATGAACTTCACAGCTAGAGGAGCAGGGCAGTTTACCAAACCACATTAAACCACATATAACTGATGTCAGAGATCTGCAACAGCCACACAAGGTCATTTACAAACCCTGTTTTTGGCAGGCTGTAATTCACCTCTGTGAACATCAGTCCAGGTAGATAACATCAATAAGTCATCATGATTCATCCACAGACACTGTCTCATCTCTCCACAGCAGACACACACACACACACACTCTTTCAAACCTCTTAAACAAAGACTGATAAAACTGCAGATGCTTTGCCTCCGGATCAGAGAGATGGTGAGACAGACTTTGACTCTGTTGATCTTTCACTGGTGATTCCTAAATCTGTGAAAGGGATTCAGATAATTCCCAAACACTGAGTCCACTACCAGAGTTTGGTGCGTTAGCATGCTAACAGGCTAACATTTACTAATTCACACCAAAGTACAGCTAGGTAGGAATATTTAATGAAAAGTCAGGGCATCATGGGAACAAATGTTAAACTGAAACAGAATCTAAAATGCTGAACTGAACAAGAGTCTTCCTGAGGGACCATGAACGTTTGTACAAAGACCAGAAATCCAGGTCTGGACCGAAGCCGTGGACCGACCCACAGACTGACCCGTACTGCAGGAGCCGTGTAGCTAACGTGGCTAACAGTTCACTCAGTGGCTCTGTATTCAGCTTTAATGTGAGTGTTTCAGGGTTTGGTGGAATGAAACACGACGTTACATCTTCCAAATGTTAAACAGCTTCAGGTTTTCTGTGGCAGAAGGTGCCACACCCACACACAAATAAAGGACGGCTGTAAGTATTTAGCAGCTCGACATGTTGGCTCAGTTATCTCCTCCAACACAGACTCTTATCGTGCAGAACACAGGACTTCATGGGTGTGCTTAGTGTATCAGTTACAGAAAAACTCATCAAGACGTCTGGGTGTTTCTGAAATTCACTGAATTATCTTCCTCTCCATAAAAGTGAATGGATTCTGCTCAAGGCGAAAATCACTGGGTCTTTTCAGCGGGACAATCACTGTGACCCCCCCTCCTTATCACCTAATGGGAAAGTTTGGTTTCACATACAATGGGAATGGATTGTGTTGCAGTACTTTTGTGGGTCATACAATTTCTCCCTTAGAAACACACACACACACACACACAGTGTGTACAGTGGAGGCTGAAATCTGATCAAAACTGCGAGGATGTGGCAGGTTTAAATGAAGTGAGCACTGAAACATGACAGCAGCAGTTTTTAAACAACACTAAATATTCTCCAGAGTTCACATTAAACTTACATTATATTCAGATGCTTTCAAATCTCAGATTAAAATCACTTTCTCATTTATCAGTCATGAGCATATAAACCTTTAATACAACTTCTTTGATGAAAAGCTTAGAAAAGCTAAACAGGGGAATGTAAGGTGTTGGGTGAGACAGAAGCAGCTAAATGGAAATCTCCCATCATCAGAGACATTTTTCATCAACAGGTGTCAGACATGATGAACCACACCTCTGTGCTCAATAAAAATCTGTCCACAGATTTGTAAACTGTTAAAAGTCTGTTTGTTCACTCACATGAGATAAAACTGCAACTCTTAATCTTTACAGCTTAAACAGAAACTGATCTGAGAACAGATACAGGAGTCCTGATAATGATCCTTCAACCTGCCTCTCCTCTCCCTGATCTGCTCCTGCTGCTGCTTTAATGTTTCACTGTTGTGAACAGTTCACATGTTTCTTACATCGTTTTATCTTATGAGTTACACTTTCAGGAGAATGCAGAGATTAAATGAACCGACACTTTTCACTTTTAGAACTGACTGTTACATCCTATAATCTCATCTAGTCTTATTCATAATGTTCAGTTTGGTTTTAGGTAACATTACAGGGACATTGTTTGTCTCTGAGCCATCATTCAGCTCTATCTCTACATATCTTATCTGTTCATCTGGACTCAGGACAGAGCGCAGGGTTCACGACAGACAGTCAGTGAATTTACAGAAGATAATGTTCATTAACTTGGTGAAGATGCAGCATAACATTAACTATCATAGTGATGATATCAACTAGTAACTAAAGCATCTTCACACTGCTGAGAGGTGGATGGGAAAAGAATAATTCTTCCTCCAACTCTGATGGTTACTGACTATGAACTTTTCCTTTTTTTCTTTGTGTGCGCTCTGAACATTCAGAAACATTCAGTCACACAGAAACACTGTCTTTAGAGGAGGCCTGAAAGATCTTTAACAGCAAAATGTCAGGTCTGGAGAGCTCCTGGTATTTACTGAAGTTCAGCTGCTGAACACAGTATTTATATTTGATGTATCAGTGGAGTAAAACAGAGCAGACACAGCTTGACTCTGTATCTGACCCTGAAGCTCTGAAGGTCTGAGTCTGAATGTGTGGGCTGTTTCCTGAAGGCCTGATCATGGATTCTTCAACAAGTCTGAGGTAAAAGGACCAAAGGTTCCTGCAGCTATTAAAACACCTCTGATTCTTCATGGTAAAAGATAATCATAGGATGTTCATCATCAATCCACAATAACAATCAACATTCCCGTTAACAGAACACACCACTGCTAAAACAAACAGCGTCCTGTAGATCAGGATCAGGATCATCCAGCGAAAAAAAGCTGAACCTGGCTCAACCTTTACCGGAACAAGCTGTTGTTCAGAGTTTTCACGTCTGATAAACCTTCAAACTCACACATCTATTTCTCAAAGTGGACTTTCTGAATCACACTTCATCCTTCCAGCAGCAGCTAGAGACCAGCACTCAGCAAATAACCAGAGATGAGACTGATCAAAGGCGCAGCATCAGAGATCAGATACCCAGACTCTGAAGTGAATCCAGAACAGCAGCCGGTGTCTCAGCTTCCCTCTTTTCCTGAGGCCTTCACTTATTCTCTGTTTCAATGCAGACAAACCTCCACTTTCAGAAATATAAAATCACAGTAAAAGTCCAACACTAAAGACAGATGGCTGCTCCTCGAACAGAAAAACATCCACTCAGTGTGCGAATGAAGAAAAAGGATTTTCTGCCGGATCAATATATGTGCAGGCAGGAGAGCACTCCTGACACTCAAGTGCAAACCTCCCTAATGCGATAAAAGGTGGGGGCCTCTTCTGAGCGTCGTCATGGAAACCAATCATCTGGACATCTGTGGGAACCTAAACGCTATAATGAAACCAGACTCTGAAAGAAAATTAGGAGGAATATTAAGGGGTTTTTGCCTTTGTGGTGTCAGCTGTGGCACTTTAACTCTGCAGGGAGCAGACTGTTCGTTTACCACACTGCCATGAAGCTGAAGTCAGTCATGTAAAGGAACGGGGTGTGAAGCAGGACGACGGGTCATTCTATCAAACCTGAAAAATGCACATATCAGAGATACATGACTTACACACCGGAGCCCAGACACCAAGCTCTACGTTCAGCCGCTCTAATAAACATTTTAAATGTGACACGTTGATGCAGATTTTTCTCTCAAGTCACTGGTCAATTGTTTTGTCCAGAAAATGTCAGAAAGTAATAAGTAGTAGTAAGTAGAAAATTCTCCCAATACTTGAGCAGAAACCAGTAAATGTTCTGCGTGTTTGTATGAAAAGACTGAACTGAAATATTTTCTCTACTACAGTGAGTACAGGATCACCCACATGTTAAACCTGATTTAATCAGACACACTGGTACTGGGGTTTCTGTTACCTGACAGGTGGTTTCTTCTGTCTGCCTGTCTGGAGCTCTGACAGCCCTCTGAGAGACTGGACACTGGTGTAGACGTCATGGTTTAACAAATTCTGACTGAAATGTGTCGAGTCAGATGATAAAACGATGAACAGCAGAGGCCTGAGGTGAAGAACGTTCAGTCAGGAGATTTTGTTTTGACTTGGTTTTGATCAGATAAACCTCGTGACTCTTTCAGCAGACACAGCGTTTTCACCAGCATGAACAGACAACAACAGAGTTTAGTCATCATCAGTCTCTCGGAGCCAAACTTCACCATGAAACCCAGCGTGCTGCTGGGTTGTTTTTCCCTCCTGACTCAGTCCTGACAGATGGAGCAGGTATGTGAGGGTTCATGATGACAACAAGTCTCACACTGGACAGAGAATGTGCACTGAAGGAATATGTGAGCTGCTGCAGAGCAGGTTGGACAGTTTAAACCAAATATTATAATCCACCTCAGCAGCTTCTGCACAGGCACAAAGTACTGAACCAACAGTTCACTCTTCATTTAGCAGCTCAGATCATAACTGATGTCTGAGGCAATAATCATCAGACACACTGATGCACATAATACTGAAACTTCACAGTCATGTTCCACTTTTAATGTAGGTTTATTTTAGATTCCTTGAACTGCTGCATTAAAACAAGCTGCACAGTTTTCATTTGGTTTCACACGTGCACTGACACTGGATCCTACAGGAGGAGCAGATGGTGGGATTCAGTTAAATAAGGTATAACATTGCATGTTCACATCTCTCTGGTTGAATTCTATTAAATTAGAAGACACCAGAGCCTGTCCTCAGCCATCTGTTAAAACAAACAGTTATTTTTACAGACCACCTCTGAATCTATCACATATATTCAAAAGTACAGAGGTGATTTGAGGCTTTTTAGAAAATCCAGTGTCCGTCTCTAAAGTGCTGAATAAGCTAAAATAAGAAATAAAAGAAACGATGATGCCACTCCAACCTAAATATCTAATGTCAGAAAAATGAATGATGAAAATAGTTCCAGCTGTCTGAAGCCTGGTGAAATGTTTGGTTTAGTCTCAGGGGGCAGGAGTGAACTCAGAGCTCTGCCTGTGAACTGGAGTGACCCTGGACATTACTACATCCCTCTGATCCATGTGAACCCGGCTCGGTCATCTCTGATGAGGACCTTCTTACAGCTGAAGCCTCCCTCACCACATGCACACGTTTACTTTGTGTTCTACATTAGTTCACTCCAACAACTTAAACTGCCATCCTCTATGTACATTTTAAACCTGTGGGATTGTGTACGAGCACCGACTAGGAGATTGTCTATCTGTTTGTGTTGCTCTGCTGCCACCATGTGGTGAAGACAGGAGATGGCACAGAGGTCTCTGCTGATGATCTGTGAAATGATTGATTAGATTTGATTATCAGTGTGCTAAATATTTCTTCTCTACAGAGCTACAACAACACACACACCCACTACAACTACCACTGCTGCTGCTGTGGACAGACAATAATAATCACTGACTCCCAGTAGCATTAGCCGCCCTGATATTTATCAGTGGAGGGAGGTTTGTTTCTCATCAGTCGGTACAGTTGTAATAAACCAGGCTTGTGTCTTATCAAAGGCAGAATAGATGAGTGTTTTCCCACTGACCTTCACTAAGTTTCTGATACAGCAACAATTAGCTGATCAGCACAGAATAAATCTAAAATGATGAGTGAACTGAAGATTTTTGGATGTTGGTCTGTGGAAAATAATAAAAGGCATTTTGTTGTTGACTGTCAATTTATAAACAAAACAACTGATTGAGAAGTTATCAATATGAAACAGTTTGTTTGCAGTGTGTGTGTCTCTGTGCTGCATGTGTCGTCAGTCTGCTGTATTTCTGTTATTAATTTGAAACCTTCTTTAAATATGACTTACATTCATGAGCTGTTTTTTAAAGTCAAGTTCAGCTCTGACGCTGATGCACCTCCATGAAGTGTAATTATACTGATCAAAATAAGAACATCTCATTGAGTGAGAGCTGAAGTCCACATCTACTGTTGTGTAATAATTAAAGTTAAATAACAGGCTAATAACAGAGCTGTGCTGGCACTGAAAAGACAGATTATGATGTTTAGTAATGTGAGGATGTTCTGTTGGAAACTGAAAGGATAAAAAGATGCTTTAATCCCTGGAGCCAACAAAAAGCTCAGACTGCTGACTGATGATATGAAAACAGGTGTGTGATTACTCTGAACCATCTGTTCATTCTGCTCAGCTTTTATTTCAAGGCTGACTTTGCTTCATCTATTTTTTGAAACTATTTTTCTGAAAGTTTTTAGACTCATTTCCTGTTTCAGAACAGTTACATCAGATCCTGTTTTTTATCAAACGTCTTTATGGAATAAATCACTTCTTATGTAACAACAAAATACACACACGTCCTCTTACATCCTGTTTCTCAGATGATCATTTTAATCTCTGAATTAAGGATTCTTCATTAAGATTCATAGCTGCGAGGGAATAAAGCAGCTGTTGTTGTCGTTTGATGATTCTTCAGTTTTTATCTGACTGTTATCTCCACGTGGACCCGACAGATTCAAGTGTGGACATTTCATCCTGGATGAGCAGGTCTGTTTCTGTACGATCAATCAGCCTGATCGGCTCCACTGAAACAATCAATGACAACTTCTCTTGCAAAAGGAAAGGAAGCTAAGCTGTGTATGTGTGAGTCAGACTACACACAGGATCTACACACACCGCACACTGAAATGAAAATGTTACACAGACACAGAAAGGTCGGTCCTGTAACATCAGTCATATATATATTTGAGGTAATATTTAATGTATCTACTTGGTATACGTTTGTTGTGTTGTTGTCTTATTGTTGTCACGTGACCTCGAGCCAAGTTTCCCCTCTGGGATAAATGAAGAACTGAACTGAACTTTCTCATATTAACAGTATATTCCTGGAGCATTTAACAGGTAAAGGTCCTGATGGTGTTGGACATTTTCATCAGGTAGACACAACTTTACAGCCTGCTGCTCTGCCCACAAGTGGCCAAAAATCAATTAACTCAGGTTTAAGGGATTTTGGAGGGCTTTAGAAATGAGCAGGGAAAACAAGGATCATGGGATTACAGACAGTTAGGAGCAGCAGCTGAAGTAGTTCAGTATTTGTATCAAACTGTGAAGGTAAAAAGAGAGCTGAGCTTTATTTCTGGATTACTCTGCTCTCCCTGTAGCCACTCTTAACAATGACGTCAATAACAGCCCAGAAAAATCAATGGATCAAGGGTGAGGGTTTATTCGCAGCACAAATACAATCTCGTTTTGGTGCCATGAAAAGGCCTTGGGTCAGCTCTGACTGCATGGTTTTCAGATTTGATAAATGAGAAGTTATAACGTGCGATCTGTCCCTGTGAGAACCCTCCTCCTGCTGCTGACAGGCAGCTGAAGGCTTCCTGTCTCTGAATCAGTGAATCACCTAAACTAGACTTTAAATGGCCGCTGCTGTGAACATGGAGGACTGACCAGGATCGCTGGTCAGTGATTACACTGGCTGTTGTGTGTCAGTCTGATGTGTGCTTTCGCTGCAGCAGAATGAAGCAGTGGGTGAGTGTTGTTCATCTTACCTGTGGACAGTTCATCCATCACCTGTTCTTGTCCCTCTCCGTCGCTGTCTGCAGATGAGAGAGAAGATCAATACAAACTGCTACAAGTTCATAATAAAATGTGGCTCATTCATCACACTGCTGGTTCAGATTTAGGAACAGGTTTTTTTTAAGGACTAAAAAGTCACCTCATGGTGGCGCTAGAGAAACAGTAAGAGGTTCAGAAGGATCCATCATCCAGGAGCTGTGGAGATCAGACCAGCTGACACTGAGACAGACCTCTCTTCTCCTGTGTTCAAAGCAAAGCAGCACACACCAAGTGTCTTACAGCCTCGTCTTGTTGCAGGTGAAGGAAAGCTGGACTTCCAAACAGGTCCTGGACTTCCTGGAGCTGGGAGAGAATAGGTGAAGATCAAGAGGTAAAATCATGCAATTCATTTTTACAGCTGTTGAGGATAAATCATGTCTTAACATGTCTAAGATTTCAGACACAATGACAAGCGAGCAGGGTGAGGTGGAATATATGATGTGAACCTGTGCACTGAGCAAAAAACTAAGAGACTGTGATCCACTCAGTCAGTCTTACAGAACCTGTAAGTGTCATCGATCAATGATCAAAAATACAAAAAGAGGTTATTTCGATGTCTTTATTTCATGATTTTATGTTTTATTTTTAAACAACAATTTCAAGCTTTGCACAAAAAGATTCTGACCACAATAGCCTGTGCTCTGCTTAATATCTTGGCTGCGGGAAGAGCATAACATCACAAATCAGATCCAGCCAATGACTACATATCCCATTACAGGATTCAAAGACATCTGAGAGGAGTTCAACTGCAGATCATGACACTATGTGGTGATTACTGATTTCCTCCATGACCAGAAAGTCATATCAGCGAGTTTTGTGTTCTCCCCCACAAAAGCACATTTAGTAGTTAGGCCACCCATGACGATCAAAATCAACATTATCAGTGAAATAAAACCTGTGTGAAAACAGTAAACACCATCAGAGTGCTCAGCCAAACTCATCAAATTAAGATACAACAACATTTGTAAATAATAATGTTAATAATAAGTGTTTTACTGTTTTTTTTTTCCAAACAGAAAAATAAATTCCTTTGGTCAAGTAAAAAACAAAATGAACATAATAAGTGAATTCTTCCTTTCACCAGTCTATCTCTCATGTTTCTTCTTCTACAGTCAACCAGGTTCTTGAGGCTCTAAGGCTGCAAAGGAGGTGTCAAGGCAATATGGTTATGGTGCCCCTGGCGCTCCATGCTGCAGCATGCTGGGAGTGGGACTAGAGGAGTAGGAGAGGAGCAGAGGCATTGAGAGAGGAGCAGTGTGTCCTCAGACAGCAGGTGAAGGTGCATCAGGGTCAGGCTCGTTGCTGTAGTTGTTGCTGTAGTGATTCCCACTGGGTGGGTGATTAGGCAGGATGTCCAGTTCATCCACTTGGGGGCCGGGGTGCATCACCACCAGCTGGTCCTGGGGGATGTCTGCTGCCGCCGCCGCCAGGTTGGTGATGGACTTGGACTTCACGCACTGGAAGTCCACGTGACGGCTTTTACCCTCCTCCTTTTCCCAGGACATGCGGATGAAGGGCCTCTGGACGTAGTTGTAAATGACCTCTGGACGACCTCCGGGTCGTTTCTTGACTTTCTCTTTATATGTAGGGTAACCTGTCGGAGACAGAGAGAGGACAGGACCATTAGCTCAGTTATAATGACAGAGAATAAAACAACACTCCAGTCGGAGGTGGAGACCACGTCAGCTGGTGGGTGAAGAGATCACGGTCTCAAACGTTTCCTTGTTTTGCTGTCAGCACCTCAAACAGTGGCTTGTCTGAAAAATATGCACTTCACTAAAAGCTAACGCTTTGATTTGTCTTTGAAAAGTTCCACTTACCTTCAATGCCCAGTCTTATTTTCTTTAATCCTCTCTCCTTTAAAACTGACTTGGCAACGTCTCGGTTCTCAATATACTTGAAAAATCTGTAGAGCTTTGTGCTGTAGATGACTGCAAGGAACAGAACAAAAACACTGTTTATCATGTTTGTGTTGTATATGCACAGACCTGTGTGACTGTATTAGTGTGTACTCACTCTGTGAATACTCTTCTCCCATCTGTGGTGGATATTCTTCATCCCAGTCCACCACATCATCATCAGTAAGGACAACAATGTGACATTCCCTCTCTCCACTCTGAGCACTGGCCACCATCAGAGGCAGAACCATTTCCTCCAGGTAAAACTCAAACTGCCGCCGAGCTCCGTCGTTGGACAGCTCATGCATCAGGGCACCTGATAACAGAGGATGTGAATGAGTTTACGAACAGCGCTCAGAACTGTCCGTCATTCGGCCTTCATCTTTCCACACAAAGTCACGAATTAGCAATAATGCTTTACGGTTCAGTGATTTTGTGCATCGTCAGCTGCGAGATGTTCTGTTGTGTGAGGCTGTAGAGGGGTAAAGTTGTTCACTCGCACTCAAACTGTCACTGTTAATGTGTAACAGAGGAAACACTCACTGAGGTCTCTGCATTTGATGGTGCTGTAGTCGAAGGAGATGCATAGATAGTCACACGCCTCCCGCAACTCAGGGATGGAGATTCCATCAGGACAACGGATTATCCCAGATTTGTAGTAATCCTGTCAATTAGACAGAAAAGCAGTCATTTCAAACACTGCTGAAATATACATTAAAAAAATCAAGTGTCTGCTCTTAACAAAGGCTAAAGGCTTTCAATATAAATCCAGAAATACGACTCTGTATCTAATAGAACATTTAGAGCTCCACAGGTTGTAGAACAGAGTCGGTGTGTGATGATAAACGTCAGAGGAATCTGGCAGCAAACTGAAGCCAAATCTAAATCATCATCTCCAGAACAGTCACAGAAAGCCTTCCTTTTTAGCCCACTCACTGCATCACAAAATAAACTAATCTAGTGCAGTAACATTTCAAAAATATACACTCAGCTGCCAGTTTATTAGATACAGCTAGCCAACATCCATACACCATCACCATCACCAGAATGGCTGTTCCTGTTGATGTAACTTTGTGGCCATGTTGGAAGTTATAGTTTCTCCTGCATAATACTGAGGAGTTTCACATTTGAACAGTATCAGTAGTTTCAACAGTAATGAATGTTAATAAAGAGAAAGACTGACCAGAATTGCTCGGAAAACCGTTGAACTGATGCCCTCTGCCACCTCGTACTCCCCCTTCTCATTGGGCCGTGTGAAATTATGTTCTCTTCCAGATCCAAACATTCTGAAATAAAGAAGCTTTGGTTTATTCTCTGCATCACAGAGACATTTCATTTTTACATTACTGATTGGTAAAATCTTTTCAGTCACTGTGACGATAATGAGGAAGTACAGAGGATGATGATAAAAGTGGAGCGTACCTGCCCAACATGGTGTTGGGTTGTGCAGGTGAAGATGGAAGGATCTACGACAAAGCGTGTGTTGTCAACAATCAGAGTGACTCTTTCTGAGGTTCGTATGTTTCGGTTCCCGACAGAGGCACTCGCTCCTCCCTCCTTGGGATTCTCGTAGACAAAAACCATTTCTCCAACTCCCAGGCTTTTGAAGGTGCCCTCAGTACTCGACAGGCTGCTGTTACGACTGCTCACCACCCCGCTGCTGCTGGAGCCGCTGGGAGAGACTCTCTGAGGCCGTGGACTGCTGGGCCTCGATGATGGGCCGCCATCTCGCTCACGGTCTGCACACACACAGGCAGAACACTGACTCACAAAGGACAGTTTTCCCCTTCAGCTTTGGAAATCCCGTCAGAGACAGGTAACTACTGACATCGATTTCATTTCTCAGCTTCATTTGAAGGTTCTTGTGATTTATGGGCAACACTGGTACCGTCTTTGGCAGACATTTGAGTAATGGCCCATGGCTGGTAATATCTGACTGGAAAGGGCTCCACTCAAATCACTTGTCTTGTGTCCAGACTGTTAAACTACAAGCTGTCTTGGTCTAAACACAAGCAGGTGGATTAGTGCTGACTTGATCCATTTGCAGCCAAAAACAGCAGAGATATAAACCATGTCTGAGCTGTGAGGTGATAAATGCAGTCAGCTGTTCTCAACAGCGGCTGCCAAGAGCTGCAGACCTCTAACATGACATCCATATAAGCCCTCTATTCTTTCCATGCATGCTCACCACTGTTGTGTTGGCGGGTGGGTGAGGTGACGTTGCGAATGCAGGGGGTGAGCTGGCCTTCTCTCTCGTGTGAGGAGTCCCTGGAGCGATCGCTGGAGCGGCGGCGGTCACGTGAGCGGTCACAGCCCCCACTGGCACCATGCAGGCTCATCTTCCTCTGTTCTGCCTCCACTCGAGATGCTCGGGCCTGACTGCTGCTTTTCAAAACAAAAGCACAGTTAACGTTCCCTTTTATTTTATCACTAGAGTTATTATGAGACAGAGACATCAAGTCACACTGTTTATCTTCATCATCTACATATACAGTACTCCAATAAGCTTACACAAGAGACAGCCAGACCAGACCTACCACATTCTGTAAGCTTGCAGTAAGAGTATGACACACACACTTACTATGCAGCCAAGTCATGTTTCCGTCACCTTTGATGTCTTATCTGACACAAAATCAGTTACGCCTGACGCACTTCTTGTGTGAAAATAACCTTACAAGCACAGTTATAGAGGGAAGTGTGCATAGAGTCAATCACAATCAGATTGCAAACACATTTGAAGACTTAAGCACGCACCAAATCCACTTACTGACAGGAAAAGCATCAGTATACAAAGTTATTCAATTCATAAATGGAAGAAAAGGAGGAAGTGATACACACACCTTCAGGGTAATAATGTGTAGTCAGTACAAACCCACACACAGACCACAGGCAAAACCACAGGTGCTAAGGTATACCCCCCTTTGGTCTGAGACCAAACACACAACTCCTCCCTTCTTCTCTATTCTGCCATCTTACCTGCCTTTCTGCCGTTTCCTCAGTAAGAAACAACCAACACACAAATGAAAAGAACCTCTTAGGAGCCTACACTATACATTAGATCAGTGTCAACATTTCAGTTAACAGGAACCAAAACAGACCTTGATGCTTCGGACCACACCACGGTGCATGTGGTGGTCCTGATATTTAGCTTACCCTCACTGATGTAAATAGGGGTGGACAAATTAATATAAACACCTATCCATATAACGCATCTCTTTAAGACAGTTTCAGTACAAACTGAACATTAAAACCTTCATGAGGGTAGGATTTATTCTTCATTAGTTTTGGCTTGATGTAGCTAATAAACTGACAACCTGAGAGTATATTGCCCCACTCTTTTTCACACATTTGAAATGGCTTTGAGCAATACATATTAAGTTTTTACTTTTATGACATATTATAATTTCATGTTGAGGTAATGTGATTAATCTGTAGCCCAGCATCACAGAGACTGACACTACCTGTCTGCTGTGAACTGTCTGACTGGTCTTCAGCTGGCTCACCTCGAATGCTTGCACAGTTTGCGAGGTCGGCTTGTCGCTTTTCGATCCCAGTTTTCGGTGTCACTGGAGTTGCTGTCATATGACTGCAGACGTGCTGCCATCACCCGTACAGGGGGGAGTCCGGTCTGGATCTTTCACCGTTCATAATCTAGTTAATGGCGAAATCAACAAGTCAGCTCGTTCCCCTGATCAGCCCCCGGACTAGCTGCTAACAAAATAGTTTATAAGTGAGTTCACATGTCCTGCCGACTTGTAATATAAACTCAGCTGGACGATAGCTGGTGATAAATGGCTGCATGAGTGCCTCACATCTCAGAAGAAAGTCTTGACATCGTTGCTGTCACACTGAGTCAGCCAACGATCAGGCTAGCTAGTGCGCTGTGTTAGCATACCTAGCTAGCTAACATTAGCTTACACTGCTAGCGGCACGTAACAACACCATTAACAGGATATTCCGAGACAAATACGTGGCTAGTGGAGTTGTCCCCACAGTACTGACATAAAGGTTGTCATATTCTGGTCAGATATGGCAAAAAAACATAAGAAATAGCTACCCAGCTGGCTACAGTTTCCGCTGAAGTGTAATCCCAGGTTGCTCGGAAGCTAACCAGCCATCTCCTTTCAAAACACTCACCCATCTGACGTCCGACGTGACGACCGTTAACGGCCGGACGTGATGACGTACACAAAGATATCCATTTTAGCTGCTGTTAAACTTTCTAATTAACATAAGCTTCGTCTGAAAAGTGAACTGGATTTAAAAATGAAAATGTTTCCAAGGTGAGTAATTTATTTTCAGTGGCTGAGAGACGATTCTTACTTTTTCCTGATAAGGAAATCGAGAGTTGACGCCCTCTGTCAGATCTCGCGAGATCTTTTTTGTTGTTGCTCCCTTTATTAAAAATAAAAGCACAAACAAAAGTATGTAAAAGTATAAACATAGGAGGAAATAAGAGTAATGACCGCCGTGGAGGAAATTATATATATATATATATATATATATTTTTTTATTTTATTTATATATATATATATATATATATTGTGTGTGTGGGAATAGACCATGTAAACGCAGTAATAATTGTTGTGGTAGTATTGGGTCCAACATCAGTTATTCAGTTATTAGGAGAATGGAACGAATGTCTTCAGGAAGGCATACAGCAGCAGTGACGTAGTGAGGATGGAGGTGGGCTCCATCTGGTGCTGACATGATCCTATATACGAGATTCTGTCACATTAAAATTAAAAGATATTCCATCTAGTGTAACTTTGTTCATAGACTTTGTTTATAACCCACCAAAAAAGGTTTATGTGCACTCACAAGACAATTAGAAAAGTGAATAGAGCTGAGTGAGGCAGAGTGCTAAGAGACAGCTTTACTATCTGAGAACAAAGTTATGTAGTGGTTTGAAAAGGTCTTTTACTGCGTGTACTGAAGTTCTAGACATCAAGTAAAATATTTATTACAACCAGGCTGGAAACAAGAAAGGGATAGAGTTGATCATTAGGGTATGAGATGGGACTGAAAAGCTGGTATTCATGTTATATCATTAGATCTTATCTGTTTTATCAAGTGCCACTAAAACAGTCAGAGGAAGAAATGTTACAGATAACTGAGCTGCAGGAGAAAAGGGAGAACACAGTGTACAGTGGAGTTTTTAAAGTTTCCAGCTGGGATTTTCTAAAATAATCAGCAGACAGTGAAGTGAGCTGAAGTTTGTGGTAGAAAATGTGTCAGTCTGACTCCTGCTCCAGAAAAGTACAAGCAAAAAAAGATCATGTCACTGAAAACTAGAATACAAACAAATAATTTCTATGACATGAGATGATGTCTGTGATGATCAAGTGAAACACACACACAGGACATGTAAGACTAGCTGTTTACTTGGTCCTTATTTGCACATTACAACATACAGTAAACAACACAGTGAGTTTTGACCTGTAGTTACAACAAGAGGTAATATTTAACTTTAAAAATATCGTATATATGAGGGTCTACTTTCTTTGATATGACAGCCTGAGATATTGACTTTAGCAGTTGTTGCTAGACATGGCAAAAGAATGTAAACAAATCAATGAAATTAAATAGAATTTAAACATTTAACATAAAAGCAAGAAATAAATAAAAATAAAATAACAACAAGAAAACATGAACAAAATAAATGAATTAAAACTGAGATAAATAAATAAATAAAATAAATAAGTAAGCAATAAATAAAATAAAAACTTACAAAATAATAACAGCTAGAAAAAAATGTTTGACTGTGAATTTTGTGTGGAGATTCTGTTCGGTATCAAAGAAGTTGTATTCAGCTTTTCCTCATGTTTGATCCAAGAGAATCATTTGGAAAAAGATTTTTAATAATCCCTGACTGTCCATGTTGTGGTTTAGCGCTGGTAACAATGATGTCCTTTAACTTTTCCTGAAGCCAGTCCTGTCTCTCTCCCACTTGTTTGTGTTCGCGAACATTGTGCATTAGCTGTACCTCACTGATGGTTCTCTTTCTGTAGAAAACAGAAAATAACCACTGTGAACTTAAAGAAGAACTCCATCCTCAGGGACTTGTTTATTATAATTATTATGTATTTTCTCTCTAAAGATGATACATCATGATGTCAAACTATAAACAGGATTTACCTCAGTGGTTTAGCTTCTATGTGTAAACTGGAGAGGAAGATAATCAGAACCAACGTTTCCAAGAACCTCAATGAAAACATGTTGAGTAACTGAAACAAATGACATCAGCAGTGGTTAGAAAACTTCTTTCATCGCCTCCCAGTGTCATGAGTGGTGTTTTTTTTTTTAAAAATCTTATTCAGTGCACAAAGATAAATTCAGATACTGATCCACTGTCATGCCATTCTTACCAGATTCTCTGTCCTTATATCCAGGATAAAGTACGGCAGGTTGTGCTGAGATCGCACTGTAATCAGCAAACAGGTCAAACTTGTTGATCAGTCTTTTCGTGCGGGGAAGGCTCTCCCTTTTATATACAGCGTAGCCCTCCCCTGGTCATCAATGAGCCATTTTCACTGTTGATGTTGATGTCACTTTGCCAATGCATCGATGGGGACAGGCATCTGCATGACACCACCTCTGCCACCACTCACTACTAACTCATCTTTCAACACCTCTGCAAAGCGCCCTGTTCGTCACACTGTTTTTGAACTCGTTCCATTTTCACCCCTCAGACCAAATAATGAGAGTTTTGTTGTGACACTTGTGTGTCTCTTATGAAACTCTGTGTGAAACAAATCTCTTTATTGGTCAGAATATCTCTAATTGGATATGTCTCATGCATTAGGACCGCAGTGAAAACATATACTCTTTGAAATGGCAATGACTGTCACGCTTAATTTATTAGCAATGTAATTTATTTTACGGTTCACCTCATGCAAGCATCTAAAGGTCGTGAAGAGGTGCAAGTGGGCCAGCCCTGAGGGAGTGAAGCAGAGAGACCGATCCAGTGCTGATTAATAGTTACTCTCACCCAGAGAAGATCTCAGAAGAGATCGCCACTACTACTTAATGCAGGATGTTCACAGAGTCTAAGACTCCTCTTACACTTTCCATATTTGCTGTCGTCAACAAAGTCCCACTGTAGAACCTGTCGATTACTGAGTCTTGCATCAGCTGTGGAGCTGTCACAGGCATCTGGTCTTTATGAAATACAAGGAAGAACTAATTCACGTTAATTAAACCAACACTACCACTATTTCCATTGCCTTTGATAACTACAAATGAAGCTGTATTTGAATGTAAATCAGCTGTGTGTGGATTTCCACAGCGCACCAGTCTGTAGTTTCACACATGAAATCAGTAAGAATGGGTTGACAAACATACAGTTAACTTACTCTTTGTGTGTAGCACTGCGGTTGTGTGATGTATGGGTAGTGGATAACCTTGTCACAGTGTCACAAGGTGCATTAGGTAACCATGAAAGACATTTTCTAAATGTGGCAAAGGAATGGCTATGCCATGACTGAAGGAATAGGTGCCACAGAAGGACCTATATCTTTCTGTCATTACGGTTCCCTGCACAATATGCAATAAGTATTTACAGTGTCCTCTGGCAATTATGTTTCTCTGCAGTGTGCGGCTTATCTTCTACATTTTAACTCATGTTTTATCTCCCAGTCATTCTTATTTTACATCATATTATCTCATATTCAAAGGTCATGTGTTGGGCTGGCTGAAGGACAAAGTGGTTCCATATTCATCAAAACACATGATTATCGAACATGTCAGAAGCTCAGTCCACTGTCAGACTTCAGAACGTGAGCTTGTTCTGTGTATTGGAAACATCTTCCACAAAAATCCACGTAGGAGCACGAGGTTAAAGTGAACCCGGCTGAAGCTGATCCTCCTCTGGGAGAAACAGGTCGTCCATATCGCTGATGCTGCCCGGTGACTCTCTCAGCCCTCTCCATCACGCACGTAAAGAGCACTCAGCGCCACCCGTGGTTTCAACTGAGCTGGATTTTTAGTACACGTGTAGTATATTCAACCTGGTTGCTCTCATTACCTCATGCGGTCACAATGTGAACCATCTCAGTTATGGTATGCTGCTGGTGTGCATGGAGGACTTGACAGGGATTGATGGGAAGAATTGCACGCAAATCTTGGGTCACCCCCATGTCACAAAGAAAGTAATGCACATAAAAATGACTCATCTCTTTGAACTATATATAAGTGTATTGGCTGTAAATAGGCTGCCTCTATACATATACAGATGGTTACATTCACCAAACTCTTTCTATCTAATGCTTTGACGTGTCTGCAGATGAGGAAATTTGGAAAGTAAATATAATCCATCTTAATTCAGTTTAAGCTAACGTGTGAGATATGTTTTTTAAAATGTAAACTTGTGTTTTGATGTGTTCAGCAAGTGACAGATTCATTTCTCTGGCCTCTGTATTGTATGTTTAAAGGTATGAAAGGACACCAAGTCCATGTAATGCTTTCCCTGAAATCTATAAATGGAGTTACTTTTGTCATGAAATGAGGTCACCTCTCTTGAAGATATCATGTAACGAAAGAGAGTATATTTAGATTGTCGACATCATCCCATCTTCGCCTGTGAAACCAAACAAACATAGAATACATATCTAAATCATACCATTTGGATGGATGAATTTATTGCTTGTGAAGAGGATAGACTCTGGTGCAGCAATAAATCATTCAGACGTCTGTGCATCCAAGTCTTCTTGGAGCTACTCAACAGTTTCTCTGCCAAACCAAATGTTTTATTCTGGCATGAAGCAGGTTTGCAGGGATATGTCGGTGTTGTCAGCGTCATTTTAGAGGGATACCCACACTCACATCAATCTATCACATACTTTTGTAATGCCCATCTGACTACCAGGCACAGGTGGTGGTGGTGTCAAGTTAGTAGTCAGTATCTCTTCACTGTTGAGTCCACAGACCACAAAGACAGAGCAGGAGAGGGCCGGAGCAGAAATGCTCACTGGTCTTCATAAACATCATAATCACCTTAATCAATCTCTGAAAAACAACATGTTGATTATCAGTTTAATAATCTCTGATTATCTCCACAACATCCACCCCCCTTTCTTCTTTAAAGGTGAAGGTTTCCACCAGTTTTCCATGAGTCTGTTTACAGAGTGGTATTTATTATAGACGCAGTGAGAGAAGGAGCTGCCTGACGTCTGATTAACGTCTGATTAACGTCTGATTAACGTCCACTGACGTCACTTGAGTTAGAGAGCAGCGATCTTACCTCTGTGGCCTCCTCATCTGTGCTTGAGGCTAGCAGCTTGACGCGACATTAGCTGCTACTAGCATGACACACCTGACTGATTAGTTGACAGCTGCATTGTGGGTAATGTAGGCGTCACAGATAGTGAAAAGAAAAACAATGCATGGAATGAAAAAGACAATATCTCTGGTTTTCATCAGTCCCACATTCATCCTGCAGCGTGACGACTCCAAACACTCAGCATAGAGTCATAAAGAAATGTCTTCAGTCACAAGAGGAACAAGGAGTCCTGCAGCAGATGCTACGGTCCCCAAAGAACTATGATCTCAGCATCATCAGGTCCGTCTGGGACTTCATCAACAGACAGAAGACACTGAGGAACAACCTACCTGTCGAACACCTGGGAAAACTGCACCTGGAGAACTGGTGCTGGGAGTGTTCACACCAGATATTGATTTGGTTTAGGGTTTTCTTCTGTTTACTGGACTTTGAATGAGGTTAACTGATAAATAAAAATCATTCATGACATTATTTTTGAAAGCATCCTCACTTTGCTTGAAGTACCTAAAACCTTTGCACAGAGCTGTGATTTATATTCCCTTTCAGCGTGTTCCAACTCGTCATTGAATGATGTTCATGCTGCATGAAATATTCCATTTTTTATGGAATATTTTTAAGGCTGCACTGTTCCATCAAATGGAAATATTCTAGCTGTCTAGTGCCATTTTTTCCCCAAAAAAATTCAGCTCGACACAGTTTCAATTTGGAAAGTTGGAACTTTGGATAAAGTTCTGCAGGTCTGGTTTGGTTTTGTTAATGAGGTTAACGAGGTAAACGCTAATTCTGCCAAGAAAGAAGCAAAACAAATTCATTCATATAGCAAATGAACAGACACAGATATAACAGAGTACAGGAGGTGAGTGGAGCAGCAGTCAGACGGTTTCTGTTTCTGCTCTGTTCACATAGTTTTTCTAACATGTTTGTTTTTCCAGGGGAAGTTAAGCGTGTACACATGCTCTTTTCTGCTCATGCTCTGCTGGACAGTCACAGTTATACTTTTACACCTGGGGGCTCTCCAGCTGGACTCTGCTTCATCTGCTGCTGTACATGAAACAGCTTCACAGGAGCGGCCTGGTTAATAATGGCAGTACTTTGGTAACTGTTGGTGTTACAGGTACAATTCAACATCTCTTAACCAGAGTGTCTGTGTCTTGGATCATAGGTTTGGTTTGTTCAGCATCACTGTTGTATTTACTGATATAATGTTAGAAGCTCTCTTACACCTGCACATTACAACTTTAGGTTTTATCCACAAGAGGTCACTGTGATCCAACAGTTCAGTTCAGCAAGAACCAAATCCTCTGAAATTCCCTTTAGAACAAGTTGTTATTCAAATATTTGTTGGAAAAACTTTGAGAATCGGTGTCTGGAGCAGCTCTGAGTTCACAGTCTGCACTTTAATATGTGATCATAAAAACATGATAAAACAAAAATATGATATGAAAACACAAAGAGAAATGATAAAACAATGAAAAACAGAGGCTCTGTGGTCTGACAGTAAAATAACAATAAAACCAAGGGCAAAAACACAGAGTCACAGTATAAACCTGTAAGTTAAGACCTGAGATTTTTCCCACTTCCTGGCCCAAGAGAACCGTGTCTGATCTTTAAAACTGATCACAGTCTATTAGGAGGTTTGTTTTTTCAGTTTAGTTCAGACAACACACTGCATCAACACCAGAAACACCACAACTGATCCAAACGAGTGTCATGCATGTAGACACAGAGACATTTACACGTGCAGTCATTCAGAAAAGCTTCATAAGCAAACAGAGTTTTCTGTCCTGTAATCTCTAATCAAACCAGAAAACGCTCCAGTAGCCGGGGGCAACCATTAGTTCAGTTTATACAGTTTAGGTTTGCAGATTGTGATGGGGATATGCAGGCTATACAAACGTGCAGATTTACATATGATTTACACTGACACTGTATTTAGTGATTAGCCTCTGCAGGAGAACATGTCAGATTGCTTCGTATTTACCCAATAAACAGTTTACAGTATAAAGAGCTAATCAACCAGACGACATCTCTTCTTCCTGAAATTACCCAGCAGCTCTTTTATATATGATGTGGTATTCAATGAAAAATAAAAGAGCAGCATTGTCTGGGGAAAAAACAGAATGCACAAAATAATACTTTACAGGCTTCCATTTTTAGATGAAGAGAAAAACACCTCCTGCTGGGGCTTCTCCAGCCGTCCCAGGTACTCAGTGGAAAGTTGACACTCAGGTCCCATGAGGTTTGATATGAATGAAACACGAAGGTAGTGAGAAGGCTTCACAGCAAATGGAATATAAAGTAGAGGAGGTTTACCCAGTTGCATAAATATGTGACTGATTTCTATGAGCCACGGGCGTTTTAGCTATCACTGCCAACTCATTTATTTTATAATGGTGAAGCTGGTCTCACTGTGTTTTCCTCTTCATATCTTTGTTCTGCACTTTCTTGGACTCATGCTTTTTACATTGTGGGCTACAGTCCTGCAGGAATGTGAGTATGGGTGTAAATCAGTGAATAGAATATTATTAATAGTATACCCCATGTTTTTAAAGTGCCTGCTGTGTGACATCGCAGGTAGTTCACTGTGGATGGAGACTTAATAAATATTCACTGGGTGCACAGGGGGTCTGACAGCTGCCACTTCTCCTGAAAGCTGATTGGCTTTTCATATTTTTGTTTGGACCTGAGCCACCTGAATGTTACCTTGATAATGATAATTTATACTGACTCAAACTGATCT
Source organism: Lates calcarifer (assembly GCF_001640805.2). Taxonomy (NCBI): domain Eukaryota; kingdom Metazoa; phylum Chordata; class Actinopteri; family Centropomidae; genus Lates; species Lates calcarifer. Next base: position 1,252,870 of record NC_066834.1, read on the forward strand.
GCTGCTGTGCACGCTAAATTTCAGAGCTGGCTCATTGACCCAGTTTCCCTGCTGTGTGAGGCGGCGCCTATAGAGCTCACTGTTGGACAAACTACCTGTGGAGGCTGCAGCTACCTGCAGAGAGAGGCAACGCCTCGTACACTCATTGGTCAAATACTCTGAAGCTCTGGGGATTCCAGTTACAGTACTGGGAGGAAAAGAACAGATGATGTGTGTGTGATAAACTGATGCAACATTTACTTGAATCATCTTCAGTCTTCTTCCTCTCAGACTCACCAGCGCCCAGTTTTTACTGCATCAATAAACCTACTCTAAAATATAACGTCTTATCTCTATCACACTTTACTGTCCCATCAAATAATCAATACTCACCCTTTAACCACATTAAACAGGAACACCAAGCTACAACTGTGAGCAAAGGGTGTTACTCCTCCCTGCTGCTTCTGTCATCTCATTACTCAGGGCTTTACACTGTGTTACAGTCTGGTAAAGGTAGAGTGCACCTGACTAGTGCTGCTGATACTGGTTATGTCTGTTTAAAGATGAGATGAGAAGACTGACACCACTGCACTGTGCTGTAAATGTGAAGCTCCACAACAACATGTCTTTCCTGATCTGATTCCAGGCTCGTCAGGAGGACTTCAGTAAAATGTTTGGTTCTGGTTTGGTTACGTTTCGGCACAAAAACAACTTGATGTTGAGGAAACGTGGTGGTTTGGGTTAAAAACATCACCTGACTAAGCTTAGAGGACCTTTGTTGTCATGGTTACAGTCTTGGTTAAAAGAAACCGATCTTGACTTTTGGTAGGAAACAGGAAACAAACAACAGTCTGTGGTGTTACAGTCCATCACCCACCTGACCGATGACCTCCGACCTCCACAGACTCTAAGCTAAGCTAAGCTAACTAGTTAGCTTAACTTAGCATAAAGACTTGAAACAGTCAACAGTGAAAATCTGATGACATTAATTTGACTTACACATTATATTTCATCAGTTCAATACAAAGTGTAAGAACCACTTTGCTACCAGTCTTTATGCTAAGCTAAGCTAACTGTCTCTGGACTGTAGCTTCATAAACAAACATGTGAGTGGTTCATCCTCTCATCTAACTCTTGAAGCCAAACTCAGTCTGAGTCCTCTGATATGAATATTGTTTTTATGTTTTTTGCTTTTAAAGTTAAACCTTGTTTGTTAGAGGGTTTTTGCACAATGTGTAGTAACAGTCAACACAGTTACAATACAAGTCATAGGCCAGATGCACACACACATTCTCAGATCCATCCTCCAGCCTTGTTTGAAGTGTTGTTATTAAGCCTGTATCAAAATCGCAGCATCATGGTGTAACTATAAAACACACAACAACAACAAAAGCAGATTAGTAAGGCACGGTTTGAAATAAAAGCCCTCAGGACCATTCTCTCCGATGTTCTGCATCACATATTGATTTTCTCTCAAATTTATTTACAGAGATTGGTGCATTGCTCACAGCCCGAAATGAAATTCATGGGAGTCCAAATGAAATTCATGGGAAAATACTGGCAGTTCCAGGCTGTAATTAGTCGTGATCAGTATGTTTAACGTTAGAAAACGATTCAGTGTGTGATTGATTTTCTATCGTCTCATGCTCTGTTACACTCGGTTTTCTTTTTTTTAATAATCTTGATGGTTCACGTGCAAAAGAAACAAAGCTCAGACACAAACCCTGACATCTCTACATAAACACAACTAACAACACATCTGCTGCACCGTCTGGTATACATGTTTATATTCTGATAATTCACTACCATGTAAAAATATTTGCCCTGTATGTTCCAGTTGTTTGTCTGGCACTCTCCTCTGTTTACACACTGAAACTGAACAAAGCTGAGAGCAGATGCAGCGAGTGTGTGATTCATCATTTGAAGCCTTGAGCTTTTGATCATTTGAACATTTATGAATTTTAAAGTGCACACATTTCATACTCTCACTGTGTTTACAGATTGAATAAGCACAGCTTCCACACAAACAGACACACAGAGCACACCTCACTCAGAAATATTTGTATCATCCCCTCAAAAGAAAAATGTATCTAAATTTCTTCTGAGTAAATTTTTCTCGTATTAATTCTTGGGTTTGAAGTTGTCGAGTGAAAGTCTGACACATCCTTTTCAATGGGAACGGAAACTTCTCCTTTCTAACCAATGAATATTTAATGCAGGGAAAGGTTGCTTTAATAAAATAGTGTGCAGGCCAGTCAAAGACATGTTGGACCAGGAGTGTCTTGGGGGAGCTTCTGTTGCTTCTGTGAAAGGAAAGTATCAGCCTGTGAATACTAAAAGGGACAATAACAAAGCCGAGAGAGAGACAGAGAGAGGGGAGGAGAGATTCATCTACATGTTGATGTGGGAAGTTTGAAGTAGCCTACAATCAGTTTTGAAAGCTGATGATTTTGTTTTGTGCACTTTCAGATTCTGCCTCTGCTGCGTCTGTAAGATAAGCACCTATTATTTCCTGATATAATACACGGCTCAACTTTGTGCTGTCGCTTCACTCAGCCGTCGTGAAACAAGTGAGCAACGAGCGGTTAAAAGTGTGACCAGCAGCTTCACTACACAACAGCACACTGCATGTAAAAGATTCAGGGCAGGGTCAGCTGGCATGAGCGCGCACACACACACACACAGAGAGGCAGGAGTGGTTAAAGTTAAAGACATTTTACTGAGACAGTAACAGACTTCCAGCTCTGCCACAGCTTGGCAGGCGGGCTGAAACTCTCAGAGGACGTACGACAGGATGCCACGTTGTGAATGGGGCCTCGGATAACATCCTGGCACTACCCACTGTGACTCAGGGCGAAGTCAAACGTCTGGAATAAGAGAGACATTGCATGAAAACCACACTGCTCAGGAAATGAACTGTTTGGTCTTACATCAGTGTAGGAGACAATAACCACACGGCTGGAGCTGAATATGTGAACGTCATGCTGCAGGCTTCAGAGTCATGAGAGGAGAGAGCCTCTGTGTGAGCAGCCGGTCAGGCAGGTCACAGACAGGAAGGAGGTCGAGACGCAGGTAAAAAGGTAACAGGCTGGTTTTCAGGAGCAGGGAGCAGGTTGGCAGGCGAACAGGCGGACAGCTGGAGCGCCATGACACTGAGCTGATGATCTGGCAGAGGGAGGAGGGGAGATGGAGGGGGTTTACTGTGTTCTGAATTAACATCCCATCATTCATACTGTTACAGAGTCATCATCAGTAGGAAACACGCTTCACATCAGCCTCCCACCTCTGACGCCTGCACTGTTTGAAACTGGATATTTCACACGACAAGTTCTTTCACTAACAGGACGAGGCTGTGGCTCGTATCTGTCTGGAATAATCCAGACGCTTCCTGAGGTTGCGTGGAGCAGGATCAGGTGTTTGGTGAAGCGTGTGTGAATCTCTGAGGGCACCTGGTGGACAGGTGGGGAATAACATGGCCTCACATTAACGCAACAGTAAAAAGGAGGTAAAATGGTTCTTCAACAAATACTCAGATTAGATTATATAGATGGGTCAGATGTTTCTGAATAGGAGTGGACTAAATAAGAAGATTCGCCACGTGAGGAGGTCATTTAATGAAAAGAGATGTTTTCTGCTTTACTGAACATGTGTGAACAGCACAGATTTAATTTCCCACCTCACATCTAATCAGTGATCTTGAATTAGTTTCAAGGCCCTGATGCAGTAATGGTGATAGAAACATCACATTTTGGGTTAACAATGAAAAATCAATGACTCTACTACTAACTGTCCTTCTCTGAGTGGTGTGACACTAATGGCTGACGCGTCCAAACAGATTTCTACAGACAGAAAATGAAAAGTTTTCTCTCTGTGGCTTTTACAGAAGGTGTGTCAGAGTCAGTGAGTATCTGCAGGGTCAATAACAGGAGGAGAAAATGACAGGAAAAGCTTAAAACACACAAACAAAAGGCAGTTAAAGCAGGAATCAAGCAATTAATTACTGTCTGAATAAAATTTTAGACAACAATAGGAGGAGAGGGAGAGAGCAACTTAGGATCAAGGATAAACGGCTGAAAATAAAAGCTCTGGAAAATGACAAAAATAAAACAGGACGTAATACAAAAGGCTGTTAAATCAAACTCTGAAACTAACATGCAGCCGCAGAAAACAGGCTGCAATTACTGTCTCATTTATTTTGGAGTTTGCTGGAAGCCCTGCAGCTGCAGCTTTGGACAGAGCAGAGAGAGTCAGAATAGTCTAGACGAGATGAGATGCATGAATGGATAACCTTCTCAAGGTCTGTGGAGGATAGACAGGAGCCCCACGCTCCAACTCACTGAGACTCTGTGCAGCAGGGAAACTCTGACTGCGGCCTTTGAAAATAAGTTGGAAACACATGATGAAAAAAAGAAAAGCTTGAAGCTGCAAGCTTGACTTCAGTGAAAGTCTATTTTCTGTCTGTGAACATGTGGATCACTGTGGTGGTGAAAACCACTGATTAGAGATCTTGTTTCATTCCTTTTTAAATTATTAACTAACAAAGCAAAACACAGTCTACAAGTTTTCGTGTGCAAAGTCATTTGTTACGGTGACTGTCATCCAGCCTGCACACGAAAACACAACAATGAAGAAAACAAGAGCAGGAAAATAAATGTGGCGAAGGTGATTATGCAGATTTATGTATTACTTGTTCTTCTTCAGATATTGTTTATTCTCCTATTGTATGCTTGAATTTGTATAATTACTTTATAGTCATCCTCACTATTGTACAAAACAGAACAAGTCGGTCTAATTATTCCTTACAGTAGAGATTCCCTTCTTTTTAAAGACTAAATAACTTCTCTACAGTAACGGTCACACACGTCTCCTCTAAACGACTTCAACATGGAAGGTTGCTGCAGAAACACGTCAGGAATGTTCCATTTCATCTCTCTCAGTCTTTTTTCTAGAGGTTTTTGTGGATTTTTCTTCTATTCAGACCAGAAGAAACTTGAGTGCTTGAGTTCAGTGACTGATGTCTGATACAATGAACAAAGTTCAATTAAAAAGTGACGTCTTTATAAATGTCCAGGAACAAAAACCTTCCATCTCATTTTCCACACAATCAGTCTTCTCATCTGATTCACACCAAGGTCACACACATTTCACAAAATGATGAAGTGTTTCTCTGAACCTCAGCTTATTAAATCAAAGTATTTAAAATGATGTTATTGGAGTCTTCACTCACATTTCAGCTAAAGAGAACAACAACAACAAACAAACAAACAAACAAACCCCTGTAGCTGTGTGGGAGGAGAGAAATGTCAGTCAGTTGTATGTTCACTAGAGAAATAATAAGACGTATTATGATGAAAACATATAAAATCCAGAGTTTGCCCTCGTGGTTTTTGAGGTCGTCCAGCTCCAGAACTAAACTCTCAAATGAGAAGCTGCTCACAGACAACACTTGTATCTGCTTACAGCTGCATTACAGTGTGTTATAAACCCTTCATTACAATATGCACGTTCTGCTTTTAAATGCTATTGTAGAGTGTGAGTGTGTGTGTGTGTGTGGGGGGGGGTAAATGAAGGCGTTACCATGGTAACTGACAGTGATTGATAACGCTGGGTTACTGTCAGACCGTCCCTCTTCATAGCTGTGCACATATCTGAGACTAAAACAGGGAACATGATTTTTTTTTTTAAACTGCTTACTGTTTCCATGGTTACCATAAGAGCTCTGTAACCATGGTTTGTAATTATCTGAATTGTGAGCAAGAGTGAAACTCACCTTTACCCAGTTCTATTTCTTGTATGAAGCCGACACAATGCGCTTTATTAAAAACCACTAAAAGAGCATTTTGTTTTTTTTGCGGTGGAGGAAACTGCCCTGTTTATCCAGCGCTCTGCGGCCTCTCTGCGCAGGTCAGTGCAGCTGCAGGCGGGTTTCACTTTGGTCTGTTTTACAGGTGAAGCTGAAATCAGGACTGATATGAGGTTATTTGCAGTTTATGTTGGAGAGCCTTGCAGAAGAAGGAAAAAAAGGAGTAAGCTGGCAGCGCTGTACTGCTCTAACAAGTAGTGATTCCCAACCTGCAGACTTGAGCAGGTGACAGAGATGAGTGCTGAGGCTGAAATAAATTGCAGAGCTGTCAACTAGAATAAACCACAGAGCTTACTGGCAAACTGTCCCCAACAGTCTGAGCACAGAAGCTGCTCTGTGCATGAGAATTACATCACCACGGATGAAAATATAAAACGTCTTTCCTGAAATCTTCCCGAGATAGTTCTGTCTGATGCAGAACTGTTTCTCAGGAATATGCTTCAGTCTATTTTTCCTATAAACCAAGTGCTTTATGATTTCAGAGAAATTTTAGACTGGTTCAACACCAAAATAAAAACCCAGTGGTTAAGTTATTTAGAGAAAGTATAATCTTCTAACCAGACAGTGGAACATGCAAAATTGTGGCAACAGCCTTTAAAGGAAGAAAATAACATTCAGCACTTTAGAATAATCTCTCTGTAAATGACCATCAAATGGCTCCGCACTGAAGTCTGAAAGTGCTTCATTCTGTTGGGGGACTGTAAGAATAAAACTTGTTTGTGTCAAATTGTTGTGATAGATAACAGTCTGAAGTGTTAGAGGGCGAAACAACGGCCAAAGGATAAACAGAGAGAGAAAAGAACAGAGCTTTACCTCAGAGAATCAGAGTTCTGGCAGAGTCACCGTGAGTCTCTCTTCATACTGATCACAACATTTCACAGCTCAGAGGACACAGCAGCACTGTTTATCACAATCTTTAATATAACCTTTAAAAATGTCATTTTAAGAATGAACTGGACAGAGGGCCACAGACAGGACGTTACATCAGTTCAAGATTCAAAGGAGGGATGTGTCACCTGTTCATACTGCAGAGAATGATGATTAGAAATCAGAGTAAACATTAGAAAATAATTAAAGAGAAAAGAAATGCTAATACATGATACATACGTAATATACAAATTTAAATGCTTCAGTTTCTAAAAAAATAAAATATAAATGTGCAGGTACAGAGGTCAGAGGTCAGAGGTCAGATCCTCGGGGGAGTGCACTTCCTCTCCCTGGGTTCACTTTCGGTTCAGTGGGTTGTTGCACCAACAGCTTCAGCTAATCGCTGCTTGACTCCACATAACGAGAGTTAGACTGAGTCAAAGTGTTTGAAGGCCACACACACTCATCAGAGCAGTGATGCTCAGGACACTGTGTGCAGGTTATAACGTCCACATGAGGAATATTAGCAGGACATGTCATTGACTGAGCTCATGAAGCAGTAGATACAGTATCACGGCTTGAACCAGTTATATACCTGCTGAGACTCACTGATTGGTCACAGCCTATGGTTTAACAACCACACACTTTGACTATGAAATAAAAGTCATTATGCACGTCTTTACAGTTTTTTAATCTCTAAAAGCTGTAAGTGAATAATGCTCTTTGGAGGGAACCCTGGCTTTTGAGATTAGGCTCCCTACAGCTCCAGAGGAATTTAAATTGGAGCAAGTTGCATCCACGAAGTGACTGCAGTCTCCCACACACACCTTTGTTCTCACAGATATCTGAGCTTAAACCACAGCTCTCCACCAGGCCTGAAGTCAACACACACAGGGTTTACAGTTTTGTTCCAAGAGGATGTTTGCAGAGGTGGTTTGCTTAGGAAACAGAAAATAAATACCATACCTGCAGTGTGTGCAGTGCTTACACATCACCATGCAGATTTCTGGTGATGCATATGCATAATTAAATGTAAAACAACATGATTTCCATTCAAAACCATTTCTTACATCTCTGAAAAGAGGCCGCCTGCAGGTTGGGAATCGCTGACGCTCTCCTCAGCGTCGCCTCATGAAAATCATTATTTCTACTTTAGAGCAGAAAAATAATGCATAGCAACAATATTGATCTGCAGCTGTGGAACGGTGTTCAGAAGACTAAGAGGAGTGTTAGAGCATTTCAATTCAACAGACTGACTTCAGTGTCCATCACAGTGGAAGTCTGACTTTGATTTCTTTTGAATATAAGTACACAGCTCTATTCAAATGAGAGCAGATTTCTAATTATGCAAAGTCATTATTAACCTTCTCTGAGAGTTATAATTAAACATTAGCATTAGAAAAGTGGAATTTTTTAAGAGGTGCTAACACAAACATGCTGAGTGATTTCCCACTCATTCGTCCTGAATATTAAACCAACAGCTTCTTACACTGGTGTGTGTGTGTGTGTGTGTGTGTGTGTGTGTGTGTGTGTGCGCCCAAAAAAATAAAATATGTGCTGCTGCTTCTCTTTGACACTTTTCAAAGCTGTGTTGCTCTGACACAATATTTCAACTGCCATTTTTTGTTCATGAAGAAATTGCACCTTCATAAAGTATGAAGTTTCTCCAGATGTCAGCTTCTGTTAATTGGCTGCAGCCAAACGTCATTAAACAACACACGATACAAAGACATGTTGACGGGGATTAAAAATGTCCGCCTCCTGTTTCCGACCTCCGGCTGCTGACACCTTTTTATTATCAGTTATCATTGCAAACAGCATCAGAGCCATTAGGTTTGTGTTCTGTATTTAACTGCATCTGAGAGAAAACACAGCCACAGGTCTTCAGCGCAGTAAAAATGCAGGACAGGCGACTTTTCTTTCTTTGATTTAATTGGTCTGATTCTCACAGCTCCACATCGCTCCAGGAGTCAGTAAACCTATAATCCTCAGCAACACTGGCTAAGCATGACTTGAAGCATGATGTTGAATAGGTATAAATGGAAGATCCAGCTGGATTAGTCCTGTATGCTCTGTAACCTGATCTTGTTCATTGTAGCACTGACTATGATGCAATGAAAAACATGAAGGCATCAGCCATAATGTTTATCATTTATAAAAATGAAACAAAGAAGCACACGGCTTCATTCATACTGGTCACTGATGTTGTATCAGTTATAGGCCAAATAACTAAACATGTGCTGACAGTACAGCTGCAGTGTGCAGGCTGCTCAGTGCTGTCTTATTTATTTATATCGTCATTATGAGCTAGAATAAGATCCACTGTTCCATCAATATTTCATGTTTAACTTACAAAAACGGTTTAAAGTTCATTCAACAGGAATCTTTAGGAAGTGAAACTCGTCACCTGCTGAATAATTGAGTTTTCTGCTGAGCAGGTTAAAGAGAAGCTCGTTAACACCTCCTGAACATCTCTGAATGTACAGTCATTTCGTTTTTACTGCTCCTCGTGCTCTGTGCTGTTTTTTGCCCACGGCTGTTCCTAAAAGAAAAATCACTGAAATGATAACAGCAAAGATTAGTGAAAATGTTTAAGACCTCTTTGCATCAGACTGAAGCTAAACGTCACCTCTGATAGAAATCACATTTTAACAGTGAATATAGGCAGAGATCAGTCTCACACACAGAAACAGCTTTGTACATGAAGACCTGCTTCCACAGGTTATGAGAGGTCTCTGCCTGACAGCAGTGGGTGTGCAGGGAGCAGAGGACACTCACTGCTGCAGGAAAAGTAAAGAGGCTGCTCCTCCAAACTTTCTCATGATGTGAGTCGTGTTGAATGAACATGAACAGACTCTCAGTGACATTACCATCCAGCCGCATCTTTTTAAGTCACACAGCATTAAATAAGAAAGATGCTCTGGACGTTGGTTACCGTCATGGTACATCAACAGTTTACCAGAACAATCCGACGATGAGCAGAGAGACGACCAGGGTTTAAATACTGCAGGACTGATGAGGTGATGAGGAGCGCACACACACACACACACACACACAAGAAACACAAAGGAAGGAAACCAGAGGAAAAGGATGGTCCACGGTGGAGACGACAGAAACAACACTGGCTGTGTGTTCCAGGGTGGAGAGTATTAAAGAGATGAACTATCAATAAAAATGTGGTTTAAAGGTTATCAACAGTTACACTTTCTATTCATCATGTTTGTCATTTTGACAGGAGAAACTAACCAGTGAGCTGTAATGGAATCCTGTCTAACGTGAACTTGCTGCTAACGTCACAGCCCCCTGCCTTCGGTAACATGCTGTTGTAAGCAGCAGCCATGCAGACTAACACACTCCCTTCTTTACACGTTTGTTTTTCAAGGCTACAAAAAGACGCCGCCCTCCTCACTCTTCATATATTAGAGCTCCATGCACACAGTCAGTGGAGATGCTGCGTCTGAGCTTAAGACCAGAAAACCTCAAAGACAAGTGAAAACCTGAGGCAGCATGAAGGAGTCATTCTTACTGGCTGTCAGTCACAGACGTGTTCTCAGGTAAACGCTGCTTGACTCCGTATGAAGGGAGCTAAAGATGACAGCTGTACAACACAGAGTCAAATTACACACAAGCTTAAATCACTGCAGACAAAGGCAGAGACTGAGCTCCTCTTCTCTGATTCTGTTCATCTGATGGTCACGTCTATAAAGGACGGACACAATAGCATAAACACATGCACCACACACAGTACAATGGCTCTGAGATGGAGTAAACAGCAGCTTTTTGTCGAGGCTGTCAGTGGCTGCTGATGAATGTTCCAGGTTGTAGCTGTGTGCTGTTGTGTTGGACTGCATGATGTTCCACAGCTGTTTATTGTATTGTGTCCGCCCCCTCATGTGATACCTGAGTGAAAACATGGAGATGCTGCCACAGTGCAGTTTAATGGAGGATAACCACTGCTAACTCTCAGATAACGACCTCTGAACCCGGAGCTGCTCTCTGCGAAACACTGAGCCTCAGGCACAAAGACGAACACACACGAGAGACACACACATTTTGCTTTCACCTCTCCGTGTGCCTCGCAGACATGACAGGGAGGGGGCTGCAGGTTTTCATCTGTCCCCTTCAGCTGGAGAAGAAGAACCGGATCTTTGGATCAAATGGAAACCTTCGGACGGGAGGTCAGACTCCTCCTGGAGACTAAAACCTTAACCATCAAAATATACCGTACCCTGCTGTGTTATCCTCTTCAAATGTTAAATTCAGTTCAACTACAAACAACTGTCCCGACAGTGTCTCTGACATTTAGGCTGATCTTAAATGCGACGCATCGAATTCCTTCAGTATCAAACGTCGGTGTGTAGCAGCAGTTTTCTGACCAGAGACATTCACACTGATCCACAACACAGATACAGGAGGAACTCCTCAGTACTTACTTATTAACTTCTAACATCTTCTCATGAGTCAGTGGTTTCATTCAGATGTCATCTCTTCAGTGTGGGTGGTCAGAGATGTCTGGTCGGGGGCTGAAACTTTTGTCGAGCTTTGATGACTGAGAACTGAACCACCTCCATCTGCTGTGAGATGAGGCTGAAAGATGATTTTATCTTCAGGCAGCTGATCTCGAACATATCAGCTAAAATGTTTGTTTTTCCACACAGTCTTTTGTTCCCTGAACCTGACCACAGACTGGACTCTGGACCCCCGTCTCTGCTGCTTTGTATACCCAGCATTCACCCTCCTGGCAGCTCTGCTGCTGGTTATAAATGAAGCGCTTCATTCATTCAAAAAACATATTGCCTCTGAATATAATCCAACCAGCAATTACGTTTCCTTCAGAATGTATCAGCTGCTGCGGTTTGGTTTGTATAGAAACGTAATTTCTAGGAGACGGAGTCGGCTTTGGTCAAGAACTCCCCAGCACAACAGAAAGCAGTCGTATTTTAGGAATCACCCGAGGGGATCAGGCGCCGGTTCAAAGGGCTGGAGGGAAGTTATTACCTTTCTCCTACTGTACACTCTAAATTAGGATTAAGCTAAAGCAGCATTTTAATGGAAAAACCACAAGGGAGCTGATAAAGTATCTTATCCATAATAAACCTCGCAGCTTCCTGGCAGGATCGAGCTGTGACGAACTATGAGGACACTGCAGCACGCTGACTCTTATCCAGGCTGATACACAGATTCTACATATCTTTAACCAGGCAGGTCACAATTGGTTTGCCTTGTTGTTTTTCCTCTTTTGGATAATGAATGGAAGAGAGAGGAAGAGGGAGTGACACTCTGAACGCAGCAGAACTGATTTGAAAAGGTAAGCAGCACATAGTGAACGAGGCTTTGTGCAGATGCTCATCATAAAGCAGATTGGTGCAGATTCAGCCCCTTGTGTTGAGCAGTGCGCCTGAGGATGTGGATATAACAACAAGGATGCAGCACAGACCATCAAAACACTCTGGTGAATACAGGAAAGAGATAATAAGCATAACTCCAGATGAACAGTGTTATTGTGCCGCAGCAGAGCTCTTGTACGGGAAACAGATAAGTAATGCCTCGGGGTGGAGGCGCCTGCAAACAAGTGGTATTCGCTGGGGAGACGAACACCACCGAATACGCTGGAGCAAAATTATCTAGATGACTGAGAGAGGAAGTTAAGACAATGGTTGATGTTCTTATTTACTGGAGGTGAAGCTCAGGGGAACACAGCAGACCCATCATCAGAGCTGTGGCAGTGGATAAGTAATTAGACCTCCCCCTGAGAGCGTCGCCGTTAATTGGAATTATTCAAGGGTGTCACTGTAGTCAGAGGTCAGAGGGAAGGCGACAGAGAGCCAATCAAAAAGTCAGAGACAAAGCATTTCTTTTTAAAACAACCCTCCTCTCTGTTCTTCAGTGAGACGTTTACTGCAGTCGGACATTAAAGGGTTTTTTTTGTTTGTTTGTTTTGCACCAAAGCTTTTCTTGAACCTGTTTTTATTTCAAGGCAATAAAGATGAATCATTTTGCTGCTTATATGCAAACCTGCAATTAGACCAGAGTATAATGGAGTTTCTAAAAATATGAAAAACAGGTGATTAGTTACTTTAGTGCATTTTCTGTAGAGGGTTGAAGAAAAAGGTCAAGCAGCTGTGATCAATATGTGCTGGTTATAATACTAATAATGGATTGGAGGACTAAGTGTATGTGAGAGAGGTCAGTCAGGTGATAAACTCACAGAGAATTATCACCTGACTCTGCAGTTAAACAGCCTCACAGCATCTTTTAGCTCAGAGGCTCTGTTTCCAGCCGACTGTGTCCAACAGCACACTACACAGGAAGTTAGTCGACGGTTGAGTTCAGCAGCTAAAGAACCAGATGTTGCCCTCAGGAGCAGAGACTATGAACTGTGAACACTGGAGCTTTAAAGGTGAAAATGTCCGTGTTGTCTTCAGATTGTTTCCATGTTCCCCAGGTGAGTTAAAGATCAGGTACTGCATCATTTATGGATCATTCCTTCATTCGTTTTACCTCAGCGAACCTAAGAAGCAACATGAAGCATCACCTCCTGCCAGTTTTACTCATCAGTACGTTGGTATGTGTGAGCAACATTATGACTCTGATTCAGGTAAAAGAAATTTGAGGTTGATCTTTGTTTTCTTTTGACCTGAGGCCTGATAATCTCCTGATAATCTGGTTCACACTCCGCTGTCTGATGAGTAACCTGAAGTGCCGCCGTCCTCAGGACACTGACCCGCTGAGCTACGACTGAGCTCCTGTGTAAATGCCACTGACTCTCACGCTAATAATTTCACATAACTTATGCGTGCCCTGTGCACATTCAGTTGGCCTCATCACTCATTCTCAGTCCAGATCATCCTCTCTTACATCACCCCCCACAGTATAAAACCTAATCAGAGACAGCCATTTATCCTGCTGCAGGAAGAAGACTGCCGTCACTGGACTGAAAGTGCTGTGTGTGCAGGTACGCCACACACTCATATATAATGCCTATCAAAATGCTCATTAATATTGTGAAGCTATTTCCAGCTCTGCTCTCAGGGTTCTTGTGCTAACGTGCACCGTAGAGCGCCACATGCTTTGTTGGCAGACGGGGTTGGAGACGGTGACCCGAGGCAGTGAACGCACCACGTGTTTGGACCCTGCATCACCTCCCATAAACGACAGTGGTGTGAATCTGCATTTTCTGGTTTCCATGTAAATAAACAGCAGTTACATTATCGGCACAACTCGCTCTTTAAAAAGATAAAGACTCTGGCTATCTGGAATAATGAGAATCGTCTCCATCGACAGCACACTCAGTCACATGTAACCATGCTTTTGGCTGTAGCTACAGATTAAACAGATGGCAGACAACTGCACTGGAAAAAAAAAAAAAACTAGTCTGACATTTTGCATTTGTTGGCTCAGTGCTCTAAACCCTGACTCCAGAGTGGATGTCTCCTTAAAACAGTCAGATGAGAACACACAGGAAATCAGACTCCATAACTATTAACAGGTGATCTGTGTTATAATGACCTTTGCATTTGTACCTGGTATTAAAATGTCTTCTCATTATCTGTGATTGGATCTCAACATGCTCCTTTAGTGGTCATCTCTCTCCTCAGCTACTGCACAGCCCTCTGGCAGGTCTCCCCTCACAGGTGGTCCAGAACACAGCAGTGCATCTTTGATCAGCCTAAAAGGGCACAAGTCCAGTGACAGTGCAGACCTGTTTCTCCTGACACTGTATTCAGACACAGAACTGCTTTTTAACGTCAGGTCTCTCGTATAATCTGTTTTGTGCTTAAAGACATTTTGAAGATGAGAAACAGTGAAGGAAGCAAGGTAAGCAGATGCACCACATTTAACTGAAGCAAAATAATGACTCCAATGGAAGCAGGTAGATAAGAGAGGGGAGGAAGTTTAACTGCTGTTCAAAGAATCAACTCTGATGTCAGAGTAAAATCAGCTTCATTTCCCCGACAGTCACAAACTCCAGCGTAGCAGGAAGATAACCCAGGAGCCCTCAGTGTCAAGGATTCACAGCCTGTCTCATCCTGGAAACTGTTGTGATATTTTGGTTATTTAACTCTGATGGTGATCTTTCCCTCACTGTGGTCCAGTGATTTAGAAGCTTCACCTCAACATACTTGACCCACAGCTGCGTCTGCGACAAATAAAGTGGATACTGACAGCGATACACAGGAAATAGATGAGGCAGCGGGAAACATGACGGGGTGGAAGGTGACTCTTTAGGTTTCTGCCACCACATTCAATCAGTGAAATGCAGCAGGTGTCTCAGAGGGAGGAAAGACAAGCAGACAGCTGAGCACACCGAGCAAGATCCACACTCTCAGTGGAGGCTTATGTAAGCAACACACACTGTCACACAGACAGCAGGCAGGCAGCCGCTGTAACGATGCAGCCACACACCGGCTTCCCAGCAGTCACTGGGCATATTAATGCTGTGTGAAGGAGCAGGTGAGGGAAGAGTCTGTCAGCCCCAGGACCAGACAGGAACAGAGTTGGTTATACGACAGTGAGGATAGATGGAGGTTTGAATTTTCAGTTTTGAAGAATTAGCTGGAGGAAGTCGGAGTTTGGCAGGAAGACGCTCTGCTGCTTATTTTTCTTCTAACTTCTTGAGACAGGGAGAAAAATGTGATCCTCCGAGGACACGAGGGGACGGAGAGGTGGGACGAACACTCGCAGTGATTTACACGTTACTGAAGCAGCTTAAAGTGAAATCCAGCATGGTGATTCTCATCATTCATTTTAACACGGACGAATCCTCATGCTGAACAGACCACACTGAATCATTATTCACTGAATAAATCAGGGGCTTTTGGCTTTTGGCTCCACTCACAGGTGACTGAACCTGCAGATTGCTGAGCAATTAACCTGATAAACAGTGTTTGAATAAGCCTGGATTTACAAACATCATCAGACTAAAGGCTGATGATGTTTCTCTCACTCAATCTGGAGGTGTATGATTCAGGGACATGGTGATATAATGACTTCCTGCATCGTTTTCCTCTGTGTGGTTTCTGTGGTCTGTGCGATGGCAGTTTGATAAAGTTGAACCATCGTTTCAGCAGCAGCAGCAGCAGCCCTCCCTCTCCCTGCCGTCGTCTTTACAGTGTAGACAGTGGCAGAGGGAGAAGTGCTCCACTGATGCAGCACTGCACTTTAACTTTGTCATCATGATGGACAGCTTTAAAAAGAACCAGAAATCGATGCAGCAGAACCAGAGACGTTGTCGTCTGTGTAAGATGTCGCTCAACAATAAACAAACGCTGTCGGGGATCATCTGAGGATAACTGAACTGTAACGTGACATCTAGCAAATCTTCTGCAGAGGACCAGGAAGAAAAACGTCTGAGACATCACAGTCACAAAGTCAACCTTAATCTTTATGAAGACAGTATTTATATCTGTACAAATAACAGAGAGATAAAACGCCAGCTGCAGCAGAATGGAAACTTGCAGGAGAGCTGTGGTTTGATGAGATGAATGTATGGACTTTAGTGTTCGCAGCCCAGTGGATGCAGCAGCAGAGGGTGAATAGATATGCCATACGAGACGATCTACTCTAAAATGGATTCAGCAAATTCTCCTCTGTCCTGCACTGAAGGAGAAAGTTGTACTGAGGCGAGAACGAGCCGAAGCTATAACACGAAGATATACATCTGTTGAAGCGATACACAGATGCTTTATGAAGGGGAACAGGCAAACACACCAAACAAGTTCAACAAAGCCGGGAATTTCTGTGATGCTGTTAAACAGCCACTAAAAGTGGGACACATGGGAAAGAAGTGGATCAGTAACAGTGTTTGTCTGTAAAGAACAAATAACGATCAGAGTGAATAAATATGAGCAACAGTGAACTGCAGCTGCTGCCGAGCTCAGGGAAAGTGTGTAGGTAAACAGGCTGATCACTGCCAGGTCATTACAGCACTGTGGGGATTCTTTCATTAATACAGTACGAGGTGGTGGAAGGTTCTTCAATCCACAAAGTTTGTTTTGCTGTGTCTCCTAAAGGCTGCGCTGAGTTAATATGCAGCAGAACATTTCACTCAGTGAACAGACTCAGCTGGCCTCACTCTGAAGAAACACTCGTGTTTGTGAAGGTGAATCATCATGTTTCCTCCAGCATCCCCTCCCAGCCTGAGCAGGTTAGCTTAGCTCCAAACTGAGTCATTGTCGTGAGACAGAAAAGCCAGGGCTAAGCCCAACTTTAGCTTGGTAACCCACTAATCCTGCTCCGTGAGAAAGGCCCTTGAAAACAAAATCTTAATGTCACATCTAATCCTAAAAACCTCCGTCCCCCAAACTTCTTTCAGCTAAGCTTCTTCATGTACCCACATGCAGTGCAAGGTTGAAGTTGTGAATGGGAAATAAGCTCCTTTCATCTCTCATAGCCTTCACTTTTACTTATGTATGCTTTCTGTGAATGTTTCCAAACACTGTGGCTGCAAATTAATATTTAATAGCTTCTAGTTTACAGTGTTTACTGTATATAAGTCAAAAGACAAAAGGACAGAGACAGTAAACACTGAAATAAGAGCAAAACTGCACAGCTGCATTAAACACAACATTATCCAGCTTCCAAATCAGTTCAGGATAAGAAGAGGACAACTCTGATATCTGATTTATTCTCTTCCCACTCAGTGTCATTTTAAACAGAAATATTGTCACGTTTCATTTTGAGGTCAGGCTGTTGTGTGTCACATTCAATTATCTCCTCCTCCAGTGACGGAGAAATCACCTCTCCAGCTGTCACAATAAACAATAGCTCCCAGTCGAAGCACCACTGACCTTAAACTCAACTTCTTCTGCTCACAAAGTCTCCTCTGTTTCTCCATCACTGTCCTCATTAACATACCAACATGCTGGAGACACGTGATACACACCTGCTCTCTCCTCTCATCTCGCTCAGTGCAGGTGTTGTAACAGATCAGATTAGTCTCCTCTCTGTGCCGTGTGTGTTCCTGCCTCACACAGGTGTCATTTAGAATAATCAGCGCTTCATCGACCGTGGAGGTGAAATAATTCTACCATCGATCACCGTACATCATGAGATGACAGAGGACTCGCTGGCCAGTTGTCTCTTTACTCAGACGCTCAAATTAAATGGTGATAAGATAAAACACGATGATGACACACGTCAGATGGTCGCTTTAGTCCAGACTGAAATATCAAACGACTGAATGCATCACTGTGAAATGTCGGACAGATTTTTGTGGATGAAAAATCCCGACAACTTGATCACCAGACTTTTCCTGAGGTTAACTCGGCTTAACAACCTGAGACCTGGTGCAGATATTCAAAGTCTCCATCAGAGAAATCCTGATCCTTAAAGGGATCCTCGGACTTTTCCTCCAGCGAGTCAAAATCTCAGTGTTAGCTTGAAGCTAATGGTGCAGTAAAAAATGATGACATTAATGCTGAACAGAGATGAGTAAAGAGAAACCGTCTTTATGCAAATGAGCTAATGTTAGCAAGCTATCACGCAACATGACCTGCTAAATATCAGCAGCTAGCTTTGTCACATTAGCAGCACCTACAGTCTCACACAGCTGCTAACGGCTGCAGGCTGTTTCCTGTTTACATCTCACAGTATGTGACGCCATGAACTCGTAGTATTACTGTTTTCACATAGTACATAATAAAGTACATAAATACAGAGGGGCCTTTAAGAGGGAGAGACGTACACACACATTTCACCAAGAGAGGAGTTAGAAATGTACAATCTTTACATCGATATTCTAACACTTCAAAGTGAGATCCTCGTCTTACCGTGGGATTTGCAGTTTTTTCATTTCAAGTGCTGCATCTGTGAGGGCTTGTGCTCAAAGCCTTTCTCCTCTTATCTCCACCCTGAGCCCAGGATAAGACAGGACAGGACTTGCTGTTTTAACTTGGCCCTCTTTAGGCAGTTTGGCTCCTTGCCTGTATCCTATGCTGACCTGGAAATGAAAAGCTCGGAGTGAGGGCTGTGGAGCGATGACAGAGCTGTGTCCCCGTCTTCCTGACAGAGCTGATCTCTAATGCCGCTTTGCCTCTCCTTAGCTGTCAATCTGCTCTCCCTCCAACCGATAACTGGCTGCTCTCTCCGTCTCCTAATTGTGTCTCTTAAGCTTAAGTTTGTCATAACATATTGGTGCATGGCATCGTGGCGGTTATGAGCATGGACAGCCTTGACTGCTCTGACAGCTTGGTGCTTGCCAAGCTTATGCCTCAGATGCCCTGTAGTGAAACTGAAGATTTTTTTTTTTTGATCCTCGTCCATATTGCAGCGACATATTTTGCAGGAGGACAGAGAGTGAGACCACCTCCTCCGTCATCCTGCAGTGTCGCAGCAGTCCAGATTAGGTGTAGTGTTTGCACAGCATGGAGGCTCTCTGCTGTGGTCACCGGCAGAGGAATCTGTTTTCCTGGGGACGTTAACGTGCCAGCAGGGGCTTAATAACACATTAAGCCGGGAAGGAAATGGGCGTCATTAACGTGCAAAGGATGAAGCTGGTAATAACCTGCTTACTGGATGTAGGTAAGTAAACAGATCATTTGAGAGCAAGGTGTGCCATATGGAAACCTCCACAGCATCGGTGGCTAATTTCTGCAGCTCATAAGCTCCTCAATTACTGTGGAGGTACGGTAATATGGATACTGCTCCTCTCAGTCTCAGAGTCAACTAATTAATTAGGGGAGACGGAACCTGTCGTTCTGAACTGACATTACATCTACAAGGTTGCATGCAGATTACACTGCATCCACCAGATAATGACTCGCTGAAATATGAGAGAGATTAGCATTCTGCAAAACACACTGGGAACTGCTCAAAATGCTTAATTTACCAGCGTCAAAAACGATAAAGAATTCGCAAAAAACGGAGAACTAATAACGGAGTGAAGGCTGAGATCAGCGAAGACAAATTTAATCTAAAAAAAACATCTAAAAACTCTTTTTAAAAAAACTTAGTCTGCTCACTGAGCAACATCTTCTCCTGTAAACTAATGAAACAAAGTGTTAAGGCTCAGTTTTAGTTCACTCAGAGGCAGGGTTGTGAAAAGGTAAAAGGTTTTGATGGATGAAATTGAGGAGTGAGGGAATGATGAGGGGGCAGAGACGAGGCAGAGACTGGCTGGAGGTTGTGGGGGAAATGGAGGTCAGGCTGAGCGTAGAGGTGGAAGGGCAGCGGCACGAGGGAGGAGGGTTTCTGAGCCGCAGGAGCACGATTCAAGCACGAGAGATTCACCAACTGAGATGAAAAACACAGCAGAGTCTGTACAGCCCATCTGAGGAGGAACAACCTGGAGGAGAGGGAAAGGAGAGCCGGGGGTCTTTGTGCTGAGGCTGATTGGTAGATGAGCCGCAGGTGTGGAGATGAGTCAGGTGACTTATGAGCTGGCCACACCCTCAACACACACACACACACAGGGGGAGGAGGCACCAGGGAACACAGGGAAAACCTGGAGCTGTGATACAAAAAAACCACCTGGGAACTAAAACCACTCCAACACTGAAAAAACAGGCTCATGCCACTTGAGCTGTGTGAATATTTCCCTGCTCTCTTTATGTTTAAAGTGAAGCTCAGACTGGTTTGATATGAACAGAAACATGACGTGTTGCACTCTTCACCCTGGACGTTCAGCTCCGCTTTAAGAGACAGGATACGTTTCAGCGTCAGTACCTGGACTCCTGATATCACTGAGTTTCTGACCTGGGAGTCACACGGTCTCTCAGGATTCAGCCTCTTACTGAACATCTGATAAGACTGTTTGCTTTTCGATTGCCTGTTCCTTTTCCTGATTATGAACTTGTCTCATTCTGCAGGTGGTGAGGAAGTTTCTGTGTCCTCGCCCAGAAAATCACGAGTATCACGAGTATGAGCCGTTGAGGATTAGTTTCTGTTGTTATCTGCAACGTCCTCATAATGTATAAGAAAAAAACACTCAGATTACTAATAACGACATCAATAATCATGACAGAGGCAACGTGTAATCCACCTCAGGCGTCTGTTGCTTGTTATCTGCGGTGCAGGATGATTCGCTCTGTAGTGCATGAACATGTGATGAACCCTGAGGGTCTGATATTATTCTCACAGCCCTTCAGCTCCACCACACATACACATACAGACATGATATTGGTTTCCATTGCTGCGAGGTTGACGCTCAGTTCGAGAGACGTCGTCAGTAAAATGGAATTCAGTTCAAAGAGTTAGCTGTATTTAGCTGACGTGTACAAATAAATGATCAGTAAATTCAGGTCTCAACAATCACTGGACAACCAACCTCTTTAACCAACACTCGACTCGTCGTTTCAGAAACTACCAGCTGGTTTTTTCATGACATTTGTTGCAGATATTCATGGTCCCATGACCTTTACTCTGCACTTCACAAAATATTCACACAAATATCAGAAGCTAAAGGTTGGACTGGCCTGAAATTTGCTGAGCACATTTACACTTCTGGGAAGATGAAGTCTTTCCAGTTTGGAGAATGAGCTTTCCTCTGGCACCATCCACAGGTCAGAGAAACTACATCTGTGGAGCACATTCATGCTCCCAGAGGGAATAAAGAGGGTTTTCTGATTTTATGATGCTATGGCCTTTACAAAATGTTCATTTTTAGCTGTGTGGGGTCGTAACGATGAACAATAACAGCAGGATTTTAGACTGCGCCCTGTTCTTTTTATTGCCACAGTATTTTAAGCACTGTGCTCCGTTATATCTGAAAAAGAAGACATCTGCTGTGGAGCGTGGTGATGTTTATTAAACCCGTGTTTGAAACACTCACATGTCCTAAGTGCTGCAGTCTCACTGCTTTGGGAAAATGTGTTGAACTTTTCAGGCAATAAATCAAAGAAGAACGTCGCTGTGGCCAAGTTAAGTTGTTCCTACGTTCTCAGCCACCCAATCATCCAGCCATCATGGTTCTACTTTTCTATTAAATCTGTGTATTTACTGGCTCAGTCTGTTCGTGAGTCTTATCAGTTTTCACACTTATTAAATTTCCTGAGTCAAACCTTAATTCAAAAACACTCTGCTGCTGTGACCGTCCAAACACAGAGAGACCGTGAAGCATCAAACCTCTGGTCAAATGAGATCTAACCCAGTATGACCCACTTGCAGATTTTGATAAAAACAGCTCGGTGTCAGCCACCGTGTGAAGAGTGATTCAAGTGATTCTCTAGAGTTCTTACTTGACTATCCATGTGAGTATCTTCCTCCACAGTGGGCTGCTCCGCTCAGATGAAGAAGTAAACACCAACTCGTCTTCCTGGAAGATGAACACAGCAGGTCAGAAGAGGTGGAATGGGTTTGGAAATATTAAAACCATGCACAGAAAATCCAACTTTTTTTCTCTTATCGCAGGTAAAGCATGAGCCAGGATTTGACAAACTTTGCTGGCCAAAGCAGGTGAAATTATTAATGTTCCCACATTGTCCACAGATGTTTGGCCAGAGAGTCTTTGGTCTGAGCTGATTAAACCTGCATCTGAGCTGTAAACACAATCCCGACATATTATCAACGTAGAAACGATCAGGATCAATTTTCAGTCAGTTGAAATAATGTTAAAATGATGTTCATGTCTCTGAGCTCTTCAGTGTGGTTGTGTTCTGCTTCCTTAAACTGCAGAACTTGCTGTTAGAGGAACATATATCACCTGCAGTTTCCTGCAGCTGCTCTGAGGATCTCTTTATGTATTTTAACGCTCCACATAAGGAAGGAGAGATATTATTCAAAAACATTCACAGATGTCAGCTTTAAGTTAAAAGTACCTAGAATACACTTTGCTTTTTATGTGACTGTAGCTGCATCACTCAAACCTTCATACAACACAGGCTGGTGTTAAAGTCAAATGGTTTTTTCCAGATGACTGCAAATGCTGCTAATTTTCGCACTATTTCTTACCCAGCCATTTGTTTCCCCAAATTAATTAGCTTTATAGAGGTAAATTGCCCAGCCTCAGACGCTGTGTGGTGTCTGTCAGGGAGCCATGGATGAATGGGAAATGGTTTGGAAGGAAAAAGCTGCCAGATAAAAACCGAACAATAGAATCCCTGAATGCAATTAAGCAAAAGAATTAGAAGTCTCTGCAGTGAAAAAGAAATGTCCTGCCTCAGTAGATCCTCTCGCTCACGCAGGGAAAAAGAACTTTGGTGTACTGATAAAGTAAAGCCTTTCATTCCTCTGTGCCGGGAGCTCCTGGTGTCCAAGAATTGAGGAGAATTTCATACTTCATTTTCATGCTGGAGCTGTGAAGTCAGTGTGCATGATATTAAGAACACCTTCTTCACTCTGTGGTTCTATATTTTCCTCTCAAAACAGCAGGTGCCCTTTGAAAAAAAATGGATTTTACAAGATGTTCCACATGAACGCCGGCAAATCCTGACCCCTGTGCTTTTCATGTTTCTGCTAAATGTGGGTCTCCACCTCCATCTCCAGACGCTCAGGTCGATTGTGAAGCTCCTGGTGTTAAGTTTAAATCACCTGCATGTTTATTAAACTCTTTCTGGTAAATGTAACCCCTCAGGAACAGAGTATTATCAGATTTACACATCAAACAGCCGTCATGTTGGGATGTGGCTAATTAGTGATGATGTTAAGATCAGAGGAAACGTAAACATGTTCCTCCATTGTCACCAGGCAGCCGCAGCATCAGTGACGTGCACCAGGAGAAATCTATGCTCAGTATTTACCACAAACTGTCCTTAAAATGGGATTCATCAATGATCTGCCATGGCAGAAAGGTAAATAAGAGAAGGTCATGGTCATCAAAATATTAAAAAGCATCTCTCTTCTCCCACAGGATGAGATCCAGAGGCTAAACAAACATTCAACGGAAATAAACACAGTTTTCACATCATGTTTTACTCTGACATGGTCCACGCTCACATCGAGGGTCACGTCAGTCTCCCAGGTGAGCTGGACAAACGAAATGAAAACAGACTTTGGGTTTAAAAAACAGAGGCTGCTCACTGACGCTGTGTTTGTGCTGTTTGTCTGAGTGAAGCCAATATTATGTATGATATAGTAAGTGTTCCTTTCTGAGGGAATGATCCAGAAACCTGTGTGTGTTTGTAATTTATTTTGTGGCCGATGTAAACAACATGTGATCACAACACTGTGGCAGGATGACTGTATAATGCTGTGTGGGCTGCAGGGTACAGATGAGGTGTTTGGGGGGAAACAGCTTGAGATTATTTGGTTTCCAAATACAGAACAGAAAAAAAAAAGCACACAGCCTGCGGGAGGAAATTACAGTAAATAAGACGAGGACTGAAGCTCTGCTGCTACAGTTTACTGCTGCCAATACTCATTCACTGAGAAAAAGAGAAATAATTAAAATAAGCCTGTGACTTATTAAGTTCTGATGTACGACATGATCCTTTTTTTCAGGAACTGTCAAAGTGACACAAGAGAAACGTCGTTCGGGTTCAGGGACGTTTATCTGCAAATTCTACTCAAAAGAAAACATCCAGAAAAAGTTGACGCACAACTTTCAAGGCCGTCTTTACAAATTCACAATGAGAGGCCGGACTCGTCAGATTTTCATCTCCGGTTGTCACAGTTCTACATCATCATTAATTCATTTTACTCTCTCTCACTTAGCAGATGACACATTTCAAGCAGAGAGGCAGATGTACGAGCTGATTGATGTGATTTGTAGAACAGAAGCGTGCCATGCGTGGAACATTATATCACACCGTTTTGCATAGTTAGTCAGTTGGCATAAGACAGATGTTGTCAGGAAACAGAGGATGGTTTGACTTCTAAATGATCTCTTTTTGCTTCTCTTCCTGTTTGTAGTTTAGAAACAGAGCTGCTCTGTTTGATGTGAAAAACACCTTTAAATCTTTTTATTGTGGTAGCACAGTGAAGCTTAATGCAGAGGAAAGAGAGGAACATTATGACCACACCCACGACGTTTAGGCTTTTTAACCATGAATAGTGATTGAGGTAGAGATTGTTGTTTGATTTACATTTAATTAAAACACATGAACCTTATTTTAAAGACACATTCAGTAAAATCAAAAACAAAATGAATCACAAAACAAAAAAAATCTAATTTTTCCTTTAACTCATTAATAAATAACCAGCTGTATCTGAGCAGCATGTGGCCTCTGCACTTAGAGACTGGAGGTGTAGTCCTATATACTGGAACATACACGTATCATTCACTGTTCATTTTATTGCTTTGTCTGCTCTTTTACATGATTTTAGCAGCAGCAGCAGCAGCAGCAGCAGCGTGGCTCACCGCAGCATGCAGCATTTCTGAAAGCTTATTAGAAGCCCTGACGGCTTCGAGTCTGTGTTTTAATCCAGCGTAAACGTACTGTCTGTGACACTGACCAGTGATTACTGAAGAGCGACAAAGATAAAGATAGGATTGTTCATTGAATGTGAGGTGTTAGGGTGGTGGAGCAGGGCTTTGAGGCTGTCAGAGCCCTCAGGGGACCCTCTGAGAGATGAGGGAGGAAAGAGGAGGAGGAGGGATGAAACAGGACTGCAGGTCAGGAGGGTTACATACAATAAACATGTGCCAGGAAGAGGAGTGTTTGAGCTGTGGTCCTGCAGCTTCATCCACAGTGATTCAGCTGATAGGGAGGAAACATGTGATGGTACCAGGAACCAGATTTTAAATCCCACATCGAGGTTGTTGCTACATCAACTTTGCAACAGAGTCACTGAAAACTCAGTGAGTCCACGTCAGGGTACGGCACGTGTGCGATGAAGTACTGACGTTATTTCTCTCTCTGCTGCTCTCGTGTGAAACAACAGAGAATGAAGGAAGAAGAAAGTTTGCAAATGTGTGTTTGTTGCGTTTCTGGTCGACTGGGTCTATTACAGAGTAGCCAGCCGGCTCTGCAGTCATTACCAGCGTAGGCAGGCAACAACTGTGCTCGCTCTACCATCAGATCTCTGTTCTCTCTGCTCTGCTTTCTTTATCCAAAATCCGACCAACAGTTTGATTCATTTCATTCCTTCAGCTCAGAGGAATAAAGGGCTGTATGTTCCAGGTCATGAGGTGGAGTGAAAATATCAGGATCCAGCAACATGTGGAAATAATGAGTCTTAATATCTGAAAATGGTATAAAGAGCCTCTCTGCCTCTCTCATCATTTTCATCAGCCAGAGACGAGAATCTAACATGGACCCCTCTGTCATCTGTGCATATACAGCAGCTGAATGTTATTGTTTGTTGCTGACTTTTCCAGTAACCTTTACTTTTTGAAAATCCCATCCTGAGCACAGTCTTTGAGCACAAAGCCTAAAGGACATCCTTTGTTAAGGTGCTGAGCTTTTTTAATACCCTACACTTAGAGGATTAGAGGGGCTGCGTGGGTGGGGGGGTGCAGGCAGGTAAGTGAGACTGCGGGGTTCAGAGAGGTCCGCACCCGAACAAAACACTGGTCGGTCAGACACAGGGTACTGGGCGGTAACATTCTGCACCAACAGCCCTGGAGGAGTATCAGTGCTCACTGAAACACCGGGGACATTAGATCCACTCAGATGCTGTTTGATAGTGAAGTCGGCCACAGATGCAGCTAAAAGAAACTTCTGTGTTCACATGTTTCTGACTGATTTTTGAGCCGAGACCTTAATATTCAGAGTTTAAATACACTAAATTTCAAGGACGCCTTTGCAGTTTTTATCAGACCGATGCTGCGTGCACAGTGTGAGCTGCAGCGACAAAGAGGGCGACATGAAATCTGCTCTGAGAAAAATAACAGTCAGTGTTTCATTACTGTTAGTACAGCATGTTTCACTTGGGATAGTTGATGAGATGGAATATATGTTGTGCTTTTATAAATGTCAGGATGATGAGACAGAAATGTAGGCCATGTAACTGAGAATAAATTGAATATACAGAGCGAGCATGTCGTTTTTTACCAGATAATTAACCTCTGATCAAAGTGAAGCTCCAGTGCTGCCTATTAAATATAAGTGTCTGCTCAACATGAAGTATACTCAGGCTGTGTACACAGACAGTACAGTATATATAATATGACTGTGCTTTTGGAATATACTGTTATATATTGTCATTTCAGTGAAGAGACTCTCCACTGCTTGAAAAGACTGAGAACTTAAATGTCTCTATCACCAGCTGAGAAATAATTCTCCTGGTGCTCGACACTGAATTTTTTCTCTTTTCTTGTGGAGGAATTGATCTTCTTTTATAACAAGGTGAAAAATAGTTGCTGCAAATAATTTAAGGGTTAGATTTTATCACTTGATGTATGTTACATTGGATTTTAGACAACAGCGGAAATCAATGGACAATCACCTCTCAGCACATTATGTTGCTGAAAGTGGCTAAAAATCCTTCTGCTTATTAAGGATTTGTGTCCTTCCATCCACAACAACATAATGGTGTTTTGTATCAGCAGTTATACAAGAACATAATAGACTGTCGACTGCCCTCTACATCTGTTGCCAGTTGGAGAGTGACAAGTTGATTTATGGGACTTAGGAGGAACAGTAATGAATCAATTAGGTTGATAAGATGCGCTCCTCAAGGTCACTGTCCACTGATTCATATACATCCACTCCCTGACTGTAAATCTGATTAATACATGCAGAATGAGAACGAACACATCAGCAAATGACCGTACAAAGACCTGACAAGCGCCGTCATCTTCATCCTGTGTCACCCTTACATTAGCTTTATTTATAGTCTTTAAAACAGAGCAGAGCAGTTTCCGCTCATTTAAACGTCATTAAACTGATCGATTCACTTCAGTTTTCATACGTTTTCATTGAGAGTTCTGCAGCTCTGACGGAGAACAACTGTGATTAGAAACACGATTTTAAAAATAACTAATCAGAGAAGAGGAGGCCTGGGCTGAAAGATTGTAGTGTCAGATTAAATTCTAGTTTTCTAATTATTATGCCGTCTTAATCACAACTGGTGCACAGAATGTTTGTGTCTTATCTTGTTTCCTATTCGGTGAACACAGCTGAATAATGTGGGCCCTGCAGAAGAAGCAGCTGCACATCACACGTTTGTCTGAATGTTTCTAAAACGCAAACGAGAAACAGATTTTCTAGTCGAGTAGAATAGAATGTGTAGAATTGTCTTCAACCCATTTAACAGTTTGTGGAAAAACACACACAGCACATAACAACAACTACATGAAATTTGAACGTGATAAAACACGTTGCATTCATCCTGGAGCCTGATGAAGGTCAGTGTTCCCTCTGTTTTAGCTCTGTGTTTGGTCTCCTCCACCTCCTGAGACACTCTCTCACTGTGTGTCTGCTGTTTGGGTATAAACAGGCAGGAAACTCTGGCTTTTTAGAAAACGCCTGCCTGCTGCTGACACTGAAAACAACACTGTGAGAGCAGAGAGAGCGAAGCACGACGCTTACGTTCTGGAAAACACTCAATCTGTTCATCAGTGAAAAACAGTCTGTGGATTAATCAGCGTGTCCTTTGTCGTCAGAGACCGTCGACAACAGGGACAGTGATGGTTTCTCCCTCTCACCCTGTGTTCACACAACTTTCCCTTCAATTTGTGAATTCCACCGACGAACCAACTATCCCCCTTTACTTCTCCTACTTTGTGCACCAGGGGACCGAATTTAATTTAGTCTCGAAATGAATCCGTCACCTGTAGTCACGGGCAATTTCTCCAGTTTAACAGAGGGACCAGCGACTGCAGAGATTCCATTGATTGGTCACAGGAAACTAAGAACTTCCACTTTGCTCAGCAAAACGCTTCAGACTCCTTCCTGTGGAGGCCATTAGCTCTGTGATCAGACGGAGTAAAGACGGGCAGGCTTTACCAAGGCTGAGGCTGTTAAACAGAGCCGGGCTGTGGGTTGCAGCTTTCATTGATGCTGCTGCTGAACGTGCTCGAGCTGCGTGAGACACCCATCGTGACCCAGCGGGGAGCTC
The DNA here is from genome assembly GCF_001640805.2 of Lates calcarifer. NCBI lineage: Eukaryota > Metazoa > Chordata > Actinopteri > Centropomidae > Lates > Lates calcarifer. Next base: position 1,281,458 of record NC_066834.1, read on the forward strand.
AGGGGGAGAAACTATTTAGCCAGCTCAGCGTATACACCGAGAAGCCGCCATTACAGCCCATTTGCAAACACAGGCAGTGGGATTTGATGCTGTTGTTTGAGTGAGCCAATTTAATTTTACTGCTCAGTATGGCTCAAGGACAATATCAGTTAGTTTGTCTGCACAAATGCCTTGTGGTGCTCCCACATCTCTGTTTCTGTAATGTCAGACGTGTTATTTTCTCCTTTATCTGATTTTTTTTTTAGCCATAATGAGCCAACAATATTTCCAGCAAATGCTCCGAGGCTCTGAGAGAAAAGGTCTAATTCTGCAAAGTGGTAATCTGATATTGCAGCATGCAGGCATGTCAGCAGTTTGAAAGCCAGCTTCTTTACACACACTCCTTCATAACCTCTGAATCATTCCAGGCATCGTAAGATGAAACTTTAATAATCCCCATGATGAAAGTCGATCTCGATATATGTTCCAAAGATATAAAAGACAGATCTGATACTAAACTGCTCCCACACTCACAGCTCAGGTACAAAACACATTCATTACTGAAAACACAACGTGCACACACTGACAGGTGTGAAACATGACCTGTGCTACGTGTTACTGTACACAGCTCCTTCATACTGTTAACAGCTGACTTCATCAACAGTCCTGTCTGAGCTTAAATCAGAACTAAAGGGATTAGCTGCAGATAAACAGAATCTCCAGGAGACAGGGTGGAGAATTACTCTGGAGTATTTCACCTTCGGACCGTGTGACCAGCTTCTACAGGTGAACAGGTGTTTGTAGTTTACAGATCTCTGCTCACATTAACAGCAGACAGAAAACACCAGAGCAGCAGACTGTTTACAGCAGGAAATGTGTTTTTCTTTCTTCTGTACTTTGTGGCTGAGATAGAAGAGAAGCCTGTTTTGACACTGTTGTACCTGCGCAGCATAAAGCTGTGAGTCATAGGTTCAGGCTGGGACTTTTAGATGTCCCTGGAAATCTGGTTTTCAAGCTCGCAGCAGCTTTGTCTGTCACGTCCTCACACTATGGAAGAATCCACAAGGATCTTACATAGTCACATCACGTGACTGAGGACAGTTCACTCGTCATGTCCAGGCCGTGTGGTGATACCAGACTTCATTTCCTTCTTCCTACCACAGCTGAAGAAATAAAGCATCTTATTTATGGGTAAAGTAAAACAGTGACTCTGAGCGAGGACACTACAACAACACGTCTGACCTCAGACTCACAGTAAAGTTTGTTCCTCTGTCGGGACTGAAACTCCACCACAAACACCCAATTACACTGAAATCTTTCATTTTGTTTGGACGCGGCGCACAGTGCAGGCTGTACCGGCAGTTAATGGACCTTTTTCTCCACAGCCATTTTACCTTGTCACAGCAGGTGAAACACATTTCCTTAACAATGACTCAGCTCCATCAGGTGTCCCAGTGAAGTGGTTCTCCTGAGGCAGCATCAACACCAGGGCTGCAGTCAAACATTTAGAGACGAGCTCTGATCATATTTATATCACAACTGTTTCAGCAGGACTTGATGATAAACATAGTTTACGTTGAACGACTGATTCTGTCTCTTTTAATAGGTTCCTGACTCTGTCGTGGTTGTAGTAATTTTACTGACAGTGAGACCAGCGTGTGTGAAACAGGACACGAGTGTTTAACACCAGGATTCATTTAAATGAATGCCTGAACATGTCAGACCTCTGTTTGAAGATTCATCTTCTTCACCTCATAATTAAGACAAATGAAGAGCTGGGCTTGTTGTTTAACGCCCTCGCTCTGATCGTAAATTCAAAACTGAGCGCTAATTGCAATTAGTGGAGTTCTGCTAACATGTAAAGAAGATAACCTGCTTGTTATTCCCTGTTGTCTCTCTGTGTCCTCTGATTGTCCAAACAACGACTACACTCAGTAAAGTTTATCTCCAAATTACACTGTTCTGTCTCCATCTCATTCCTGCAGACTGAACATCTGTGCGTGGATGTACGCTCAGGACTCAAGCAACATATGGTCCCAAATTGTTTATCAGGCATGAATGGTTTACTGTATATTAGAGGCTGGTGCTGAATTAGCGAATAAAAGAACAAAGTCTGTGCGTGGTGATAAAACATCTTCCTCCAGAGTGTCTGAGTCTGCTGTGATTTATGGATTAATGCTGCTCTCTACTCTCTGCTGTTTACGAGGAAACGTTTTGGTCAACTGCATAAGAAAGGAAGGAAGCTCAGAAATCATGATTAGTGTCTTCATCAGTTTGGTCGTCGGTGTATTGTTGAACAGTAAAAAACAATGCGTAGTTACATTATTCATGTGGATTTTGTCCTGCAGCCATGCAAAATCAGGATCTCTGGAGACGGAGATGTTGTGTGTGTTGGAGGCTGCTCATGAACCAGTTTAATATAAAGTAAATGATGCCTGCTATTTTCAGCTATTAGAATAAGGTCAGAGCTATTTTACGTGCGCTCAGCAGCACCTTATCATCTCTCAGTTTAGTCTGAGTTGTGTCTTATATCAACAACAACAGGCGGTTCACAGCTCTCACTGCACAGCCGTGTCTCACAAAAAGGAAACTCGAGCAGAAGTAAAGGTTAGTTGCTCGTAACCTCACCCCCAGGAGGAGACGCGTGATTGGAGGCTGGAGATGGAGACGCTCATCAAAGCTGCGCCTGGATCTGAGCGAGGAGGGCTCGTCCCTGCTCGTCCTGACGGCAGACACACAATAACCTGCAGTGACCAGAGGGAACAAAGACCCACACTCTAATTGATTTTACTTTTATGTTTTCTTGCTTAATGAAAATCAAATCAAAACTAAACCAGGGGCGCTCGGCCTCTCTCTTCCTCTTCCTCCCTCTCCGGCTTTTCTTCCCCTCCTCCTGTCTCTCTCTGCGTGGCTTTGAAGTGTAAATCAGATTCTACTGATGTATGAAAGTAAAGTGCAGACTGTACACCAGAGACCATTTTACAGCACTGAGGGCACGCAGGGTGGAACCAGATGTAAGTGTATCTCTTTCACCGACGGTATAGGTCAATAATTCCTCATGAAACCATGAGTGTCTGCGAAGGCTCTCACCAAAAGACCTGCAGATTAACATTTATGAGGCCACATAGACATGAGAGCAGAGTTTACAGACCTTCATGCATTTACCTGCTGTTTGTCTGCATCAGATGAAGTGAGCAGAGACACAGTAACTCTTAGGTGTTAACTTCTTTTGTCAGCTGCTCCTTTCACTGAGCTTTTATCTCGAGTTTTCTGCTTATTCTTTCCTCTGTCTCCACAATCAGTCAGTATTGTTTCTCCCTGGGGGATTTTAAATAAATAGATCTGACAGCCGAGTGAAAAGAAACTGATTCTATTATAACTAAGATCTGATCTACAAGATATTAGAAGAGTCTTTCTGATGTTGAGTTTAATCCTTCTCCTCCCCCGTCATTCAGAGATTTATTAAGAAAAAGATCATTAAGATAAATGATAAGAACTTTCACCTGGATTTACCTCATTAGTGTTTTATACAGTCACATCCAATCGTCTAGGTCCCTGTCTTTTCCACTACCAAACTCTGCACCCAACATTTAACACTGAGCTGCAGTCAGTTCACTTTGTTTTACAGTGCAACTTCACTGATTCAATCAGGAACCAATAACAAAGGGGTTGGTTCTTAGTGGGAGGTAACGCAGGTAGATTATAGGACACGGGAGAGTAAGAAACAGTTTTTCCTGTCAGCCATGTTTGTCTCAGAACGTTTATGCTGGTGTAGAAAACAAACGTACCTTTGTCTCGTACACAGCTGTGAACAGTTTCTGTCTCTTACTGCGTCTCCTCCAGCTCTGTGGAGGATATTCTGTCTTCACTTTAACTGGATCTTTGATTAAACACGTCATTAAAACAATGATACACAATAAAAACGTACATATCCTCAGATAAATATATACAACATTCAACATTATGTGGCCACTAACGTCTGCTACTGAGGCTGTTTTCTTTGCACAATAACCAACTGTAAATGTTTTAATTGATCGTTACACTCACCTCATTAGACTGCTGTCATGTATTTAAAGTGTGGGCTATTGTTTACTGTGCAGCTTCACCTGCGTTCGGCCTCGTCTCAGCATCAGACAACATGTTTTTACAGTGTGAACGCCAGAAAAAACAGCGTTTGATCATTTTTCAAAGACTCATCAGTCTCAGTGTAAATGTCAGGCGGTACTCTGAAGTTCAGCTGGAAGATTCCAGAGAACATTCAACACAGACACAAAGATTTTACATGATTAAATCCTGAGACACTGAAGTTCTCATTTTTCCTCTCTCTCACACACACACACACACACACACACACACACACACACACACACACGACCATGAACATGTTGGGTCACAAACGCTAAAAGACTTTTTCTGAACTCATTACTAAGTCAGTCACCCACAGCGAGCAGATGTCATCTTCACTAGCAGTCAGAATTGTTTAAGTGGATTTGCTGCATTATTTTCTGCCTCTTACACCTTATATTAGTTATTTTTAGACAAACTGAGGTTAAGCATGAAATGTTTAGGCTTGTTAGGAATAGTGAATCATGCCCTGGCTTAAAGGCTTATAAACAAAGGGATTTAAGACAGATTTATTTTTTTCTACAAAGCTCATATTATCAGGATTAAACTTAAAGCACCCGAGGGTGAAAACAATGTAGAAAAACGTTACTATGACAAAGGAAATCATTCTTAGGAACAAATATAGAAAGAATATTCAGGGGTGAGTGGATTTGAGCAGAAAATGATCTTAATTGACTTCAAAATGATCCAAGAGGATTCAGAGAGAACGCGCTGTACAGGCTTTTGTGATTCTCATTTTTTGTGACATATCAATATGCATGATGTCAAATACTGGATACTGCTTCACACTTCACTTCAATCCTGCATGAAAAGAATCCGGGGCTGAAATGGAGAAAGTAGGGCAAAGAAAAGAGACTTTACACCGGGCATTAGTCTTCAGTGATGATGAGTTCATTTCTGCTCTGTGGCCTCCACCAGACTTTAAAAATCTGACCTGAAAACACGGTCGAAATGTTTATCATTTACTGTAAGAAACATGTTTCTGCTCCAACACGCTGCCAATACCTGAACACTTCCTCTTACTCTGCTCCTAAACCTGCATCACCTCTGTATTACTCACCGTATCACTGTTTTATTTGCTTAATTAAGGTGATTTAGTAACTGGCAGCCTGCAGCAACACAGAAAGAGCATAATAAATAAAACATTAGAAACCTGAAGCTGCAGTCCACATATAAACACAAAAAGGCAGCGCTGGTATGAACCTGCTGCCAGACAAACACCTGAACATAACACACCCAAAATAAAAACTTTGTTCTTTAACCATTTTGATTCTAACCAAATGATCTCCATGGAAAAGTAACGACTGAGTGAGAGACACTAAGACCTGTATCCTTTGGTTTGGACCTGTTCTGTTGCAGTGATGTGAAATCCTGAAACACTCTGCACAGATTCAGGAGAGTCAGAGCGAGCTTCCAAACAATGAACCATTTGTCAGGATGAAGTCTGGTACAGACCTGAAGTAGCTCTACTGCAGCCAGTGTAATATAACTCAGTCTCACTTATTAAACTCCTCTGAAGGTAGAAGTATCACACCTCAAAGATATTACTGCACATTACAACCATCTTACACTGTATCATATTAAATACTAGTTATGCAAATAAAAGTTCATTTTGGTGATGAAAACACTGCAGGAAATGACTTTCTTTATGAGCTCAGTTTGTCTGACGAGATCCTCAGTAACAGGCTGTGATATTATTTTATTATAAAGAGTTATAGGTTCAAAATCACAGGCTCTGTGAGGACCCTGTGCCATGTTGCCCCCCCTCACTGCAGCTGAGATGTAACTGGGCAGAGGAAGGAAGCTGTCAGGGTTCAGACTCCTCCTCGTGTTGATGTGTTGTTCCTGAGCTGTACTCGGCACATCCACAGTTTGGAGGGTTCGATCGGTTTATATCCAAACTAACACACACCAGCAGCAGTGAACAGGAGCGGATTCAACTGTGTTTGTTGGCTCAGATGTGTTGTTAGCATCTCAAGCTAACAACACATCTGAGTGCATCATTGGCTGATTCTTGGGTTACATTAGTTTATGCAGTTACGGATTATGTAAGAAAAAAAGAAGCAGTGCTGAGTTGTCCTCAGAGTTTAGAGGAACAGCTCTGTCCTGCTCTCTGTTCGCTTCAGGGAGGTTTATCCTCGAGTAACCCCGCCAACGTTACCCTGGGTGAGGTTAAATCTTTTTAATTCATCAGTCACTCCTCTGTCTGTGCACTGCTGCTGTGATACTGATGATACATCTGTCATTTGTTTTACATGTGAACATACTGTAAATAACAGTCCGTTTGGGATCATGGACACATTAGCATTAGCCTCAGTCTTTTACAGTATATTGTGAACATGTATGAACCTGTGTTTCTTTGTAAACTTCTGTATTGAGACTTTAAAGTGTTAACTCTGCCTCAGGTATCATTATAAATGGATCTGATGAGTGAAAACAGGCATAGCAACAGTAACCAAGGTCAGCTGGGTTTAAAGGACAGTCAATAATTTATCTAATTTTATTTTATTTGTGCAAGATGTTTTCTAACTGGCTGAAGAAACACTGTTAGTATGTGCAGCATTGTTTTATTTCTATAATATAAAAGACCAGAGCTGAGTTTATTTTCGTTTGAGCAGAGGTTTGTGTCATTTCTTTCTGTTGAATGTGTCAGAAAAGTTAAAAGATAAATGTCTTCACAGTGGAAGTTTGTAACTTGTACCCTGTTCAACCTGTCACTGGGTATATTTTGATGTTTTTTATAGTTCAGGATGAGGTTGAATCGTCACAGCAGAACTTCAGAACAATGTGTCTGAGTCAAAACTATTTTTCAGTTTTCTTCCAGAAAAAAAGGGTATTTACAGAGGAGCTGCAGAGACAGAGTATTTAGAAGCTAATCCTTGTCAACACTGGCCTGTCATCATGTCAGTGCTTCTATCAAACATCCTCCATCTCTCATTTCTCTGCTTCCTCCCACCTTATTTTTAACTTTTTTAATTCCAGAGTGTTCAACCAGAAAACAGAAGTTATGCCTTTGCTTACTTTTCTTAATTGACTCCCTCCTGCTCGCATGAACAAAGCCCCCAGACGTCATTTTCAGGACACCAAACTGAGCTCGTAAACTCCATTTCCTCTCAAACCCCAGGCGAGTTCACCTACTATCTCCTTCAATATTCTGCCAAACTCGACTGCTGCTTCCCTTCAAACCGTCTGCCATCACTTCCTGATACATCACTTAATTTTTCTACATCCAAAAAGAAGAAGAAGAAGAAAAAAAAACCTCTTGAGTGCTTCCATTACGCATACTTGTTTCTCCCCAGCAGGGAAAGTTGGAACCAGTCCCCTTATTGGTTACCCTCTGGGTCTGGTTTTTCACTTTCAACCATTTCCTGAGCTCATTTACTCTGCAAATACTTGCTGAAATTAAAGACACACACGTCTTGATCTCTTGGTCCATTACGGCCGTGTGCCCACCTGGAACCTGCGGCTTCTTATTTTCGGTGGTTTTATTTGAAAAGACGAGTTGCTGCACTTCACAGGCAGCCTGCAGAGCACAACATGTTATTAACACTCAGAGCACTGACCTCAAAATGCACAGAGAGATGAGATTATTAAAATTATTCTTAGTGAAAGGGAGCTGCACTTCAAATGAGATTTCACCAGGTGGACGCGGCTTCGACTGCGACCGGAGGTTTTTCTTTTCAAGGCTCGGTGACAGTACGTGGACACATTAGCATGAATAATCTGTGCAGCCTAATGAAATCTTCTCCAATAGTGCTGCAAAAACGACTTGCAAATTGCTTGAAATTGTAAGGTGTTCATTGTATTTTGTCCCCACCAGCTCCCTTCTAAACACCACAAAGCAGAATTCCAGCAAAAGAATAACATCATGCTGTAAGCTTCAAGAGGAAATTATTCACTGCAGGACTGTGGAGTTGGATTGCATTAGACTGTACCTGCGTTATCGTGTCTACCTCTTGTTGATTAATTAGACATGTGAGGCTACTTGAGTCTGCTTTATTTGCTGCCTTGTATTTCACTTGTTTCATCATGTATTACAGCGCTTCGTTTTGCCATGTGAGTGATCATGATGAGGGAGATCTAGATAGGTTTGCGCTCTCTCTGTGGAGTCCGCTGAGACTCACTTGTGATGAAGGGCTCTATAAATAAATGAGCTTGAACTTAATGTGATTCTCATCTCACGATCTCTGTGTCCACATCGCAGCTACTTACCTTAATATGTGGGCTTATTTAAAAGCACAAATATTCAAAACACTTCAGTTTACAGTGAAAAAAAAAATCTCATCTGAATTTTTGCCCTTCAGCTGTTGAAAGCCAAGACTCGTAATATCACTCGAATCCACGCATGTTTTTTAACAAGGTGCAGATGGAGACAGAGAGCACTCTACACACAGAACTTCATCCATCTCAGTCTTGTGTAAATGTTACATGTGTGATAATAAATTATAAAAATAGCAGCATAAACTTTGCAGTTCCTCATGTATGAGTACGCACGCTGATCAAAAAGGACCAGTTTCTATGTGACATTATAAAAATAGATTTCATTCTTTTAGTTGAATGTCAGAGAGGTTGTTGAAATATTTTGCTCCTGATTAAAACATGTCTAACACTGGAACTCATGCAGCGTACTAAAGGATTACCTTGGGGTGTATTTTATATTTTATATTGTGACATGTCTGCATGTACATATACAGATTAATATGGAGCATGTATGTTTGGATGCATTAAGGTTCATCTGTGTGTAGAGAAGTCTGTGACTGGTTGTGTTTACAGCAGGAACCTTCACAGGTGTTCTACCTGAATGAACCCACCTCCTCAAACCGTCATTATGAAGTCACAGCTATAGAAACCATCAACAATATACAGAAACACAGTATAACTGAACTCTGCATCACAGACAGGTCATGTAGCCAGAATAAATGCCCAATGAACACAATTCAATAGTATATATTATTATATATTATTTTGTCATTAAATGACAAAAACTTAAGCAATAAAATAAAGGTAAAATGCATTTTACTCACCGGAACTGTTGATTATTTGAAGACAAAAAACCTGCTTCTGTGGAGCGGCCATTCTCAGCTCTAAAGTGAATTCAAACAGACTCGACTTTCAGCGTTAGCTTCCACAGCGATAGAAAAGAATTTATTGTTGAGCTGAGACTCACAGATAAACTTCTACAACAGAGTCTCTGAACTCTTCCTCCTCCTTTAGTCAGTGTGGGTTGAAAAAACAGCTATTAAATCTATACTAACGTCTTTTAGCTTGCGCTAGCAGCTATAGCTGCGGTTAGCTAGCTCTGACAACTACGATCTCTGACCGTCCAATCAGATGACATGAAAATATCGACGTCATGGTAGGCCTGTTAGATGGTCTCACCGACTCCAAATCTGATTGGTTAAAGAATCCAAGCAGTTTCATCGCTGTTTATTTTAAATCACTGGAGCCTGAACTGTTGATTCTGAAGGCCTCGAGGCAGATTTCTGTTACCATGGCAACACAGGGCTGAAATCTGATTGGATAAAAGCTCTAATATAAACAGGAAGCAGTGGAACCAAGAGGAAAGCTATGAGATGAAGAGAACAGACTATTGGGAACAACTGAATACATAATGTATTAATGAAAATAAAAACATCTAATTAAAAATTAAAAATTAATTCAGTGATTGTGAGGGTGTTTGTGCAGTGGCTGTGGTATGTTCAAGTGAAGTTTTATCTACCTGTGAGTTTAGACAGCAGCTTCACACTATGTCACTGTTGTAAAGGGTTTTTAAAAAAATCTAATTAACAGATTTTTCCAGGCTCCTGTACAACAGTCAGCTTCAGTTAAACATGAATTAACTGAGAGTGATCTGTGTCTCGGGGGAAATTTCCCTTTTCTTGTCGGCCCCCCCACCCACAGAGAGTTCAGAGCGAAGGGTCAGCCTCTCTCGTTCTATATGAAGGGTGGATTTGTGTCAGCCGTTTCTGCCGTTTAATGGGCGGATTGTGAGGCAATCAGGGGGGTCAGCCTCAGAGCAGCACCTTCTGAAGCCGACTGCAGACAAAGTTTTAATCAACAAAGTCTCTCTATCGTTAAAACCATCATTTCAGAAGAAGGTTTAAATCTGATGTAAAACTGATCACAATTATTCACTTATCTCCTGTGTGCTGTCAGGGCCTAATACTTCCATGTCAAGTGTGTGGTTTGTTGATTAATGGTCGCTGTCTCCACAGCTGAGGAACTTCTGTGCTAGTGTCTTTGTCTCTGGGACCTCACAGTGATGATTATAGGATAACCTCTTGCACACAGTAATTAATCAGTCCAGGAGAAGCCCGTTCGCTCAGACTAAATGTGACAGCTGCTTGGCTGGATCACTGTGGGAGGATCATAGGTCCCTAATACCAACCTCAAAGTGTCCCTGAGGCTGGCTCCAATTCAAAACAAATCAATACAAGTTGTGGGTCCAACACCTGCAGGTGTTTACGGGCCGTCAGTTAAATGTGCGCGCGGCTTCGAGGTCGTCTTCATGACAACGTCTTGTGATACCAGAACATCGAGCGGGTCGTACTCACGAGGACAGGTTTGTTTTCCAGTCGTGTCCTTTACAGAGGAGAGGTCAGAAATATGAAGTGGAACTACTCACCAATGATACTCATACATCATCTGTTAGTTAGAAAACAAGCTCATCTTCCTATCTGCCCTTCACTGCCACTGTCTGCTGACTTCACCCACTTATAATTGCTCTCATTATAATTTCAATCCACTTTAATTGTATTCATCTCGACACTGTGCACATTTCGCAGTCTGAGGAGCATCACACAGGCCATGTGAACTCAGTGGAAGAAATTATTCCAAGATTTGATCAGAATCATTTCTCTCATCCAAAATATATTTTAGGTGATGTCAGAGTTGAACGATGGATCACCTGAGGTCAAATATCGACTTAATGAACCAGACTTCAGAGATGCAACTGTTTTTTATTTCTGATTGATGGCAGATTATCGTCTAGAGCTGAAACAGATGGTCAATTAATCAATTAGCTGATTGACAGAAAATAAATCAGCAATGACTTTGATAATCAGTGAATCATTACTTTGTTTTAAATCATTGGAAACTGAATGTATTTGGGTTTTGGAGCGCTGGTTGGAGAGAGGACTTTGACATTTTCTGACTTTTTATAAAACAAACAAACAGAGTTATTAGTGAAAATAAGTGGCAGAATAATCAATGATGAAAATAATTGTTCATTATTCTAAAGCTCAAATCTTTAAGTGTTTTGCCTTGTCCAAGTAAAGATTTTCAATTGACAGAGATGATGAGGGAAAAATGACTTTTCATCTCTTTATACATTAACTGGTTGTCAAACGATTCATATTCTATCGATGAACTAATCAGTTAATTCCTCGTTTCAGCTCTGTGAGGCACAGAACTGCAAATTAAACTGGACATAGTCAACATCTGAAACTACACTGGACTTTAAGGTGGAGACAGTTTGAACCAACTTGGGGTCATAAAATCCAACAAATAGTTTATTGACTTTCAGCAGATTCTCTCGGGTTAAGATGATTAAACGAGCAGAAAAAGCGAGAAAACACTTTTTCATCACGTCCATGTAACTAGCAAACAGAAAAACCCCTTCACATATTACAAACCAAAAAACTCCCTTTTTTCCACTCTGGCAGATCTGTTAGCTGAGATCAATGGGCAGCATGCTCCTGCATTGATCATCTCACAGCCATAACCGGCTGCTGCTGAGCCGACGGGACAGAGGAGGTGGTCTGTCATGAGATCTCGGCTGAGGGAGCGAGGGAGGAAACCAGGTAACACTGACGCTCTCTGACCGACAAAATAAATTACAGACAATTATTGAGACTCTCACGTGTTTTTAATGTGACGAGAAATTCACTGGAGTTGAAAAGAATCTGGGTTTAAAGCTCTTCCTTTTCAAAAGGCAGCATATTTCCAGCTGTCAATTCAATTTACTGATTTTGCTCTCTGCCGTCCTCAATAATGGAGGTGAATGATAGCAGCCGGCCACAAGGAAACACCATTCAATTGCATTTTGCTCTGAAAAACCAGTGGATATTACTGCAAACAAAGGAGTGTTTTCTCTCCCTGTCACACTTCACAAACATGTCGCAGGTAAAATGTAGGAAATAAAGAGTCATAATGAAAATAATCCATGCATTATATTAATGTAACATTCCTTTTTTTCATCACTGACTGTAACACTCTCCCTCTGGCAGCCTGCTGTGTTGTAGCTGTCTGCCAGATTAGATGACAAAGGCTGTTATTAGCAAATAATCATCTGGCAGAGATGATACAGGAAAATAATGTCAAAACACAACTTTAGTGAAAAACACAGAAAAGGCCTGAGATTCATTCAGATGTTCTTAACAATCTAATGATTTGATGCTCTTAAAGAGGAGGAGGATGACTTGCAAGAAAATGACAAGTCAACCAGCTTCACATACACAGAGACAGAAATAAGCAGAATCCACTGCAGAGGAATTAGTGCGTGGTATTTTGAGAGTGAACACCATCAAAACCCTCCAACACAATGGCTGCATGTTAAACCTTTTTGTTTTAGCTGGGCCATTTAATGAGCCTCTATTCTTCTCCTGGGCTGCAGAAATAACAAGAAGTGAGGCCAGAGCCACTCAGGAAGAACGGCTCAGAGAAATGTACAGTTTGGTAGAAAATGACCAGTTTGCTCAAACTGCTGCAGGTTGTTCCAGCTGAGTTTGTCTGCAGTATTTTCCCTTGGAGCAGGTCTGCTGTAATTAGTCTGCCTGGTATCTTTTCCTGCTCTGGTCTAATTACAGAAGCATATGAGATGAGCTCAGCCTCCTTCTCTGCATCCTGAGTCTCACAGGGAGCTGGACCAGAGCCAGACCTATAACATGACCCCGCCGCACCTTGGTTTCTCCGGAGGTCTCGCTGTCTCTATCTCGTGGTTCGATCCAGTACTGCAGCAGGTAGCTTCACTCTTTCATGTTCCAACTCAAGTGATTTCTAATCTGAGAGACTGTGAGGAAAATAAAATAACCAACAACTCCCAGAGATCCTGCGTTTCAGCCGGACCTGTCTCACTGCTCAGGGGAGAGACATCAGTCATCAGATGTGCAGAATGGAGACTGGCGTGGCGCAAACCGTCTGCTCGTCTGGACAGAAATAGGTGATGATAGTTACTGTCCCCGGTCTGTGGAGAGGGTCCGGTCAGATCCACTTTCACCGTGAGTCAGTGCGCAGCAGGGACGCGTGCAGCACAGAGGCTGTCAGTCCTCTCCATCCCTCCCATTGGCTGCAGCAGGATGCTCCGTGTCTCTCCTGTTTCCTTGATCCTCACATGCAGCTGAAGCCGACGCAGGTTCGCAATGGAGCGGGAGAGGGAGCCTTCACCTGTAGATATTTGACATTAACCGGTGTTTCCCCACCGCCAAAAAACCACCAGGCGCTCCTGAAGTAAACACTCGGCTCCTCGGATATCGCGTCGCTGCACAGCCGCTGGAAATAACTTCATTATTCCGGGTTTTTCTTTCTTTCGTTCTTTTGCGGGCGGCTGTCGCCCCGTGCTCCGGTATAACGGGATACTGCAGGCTGTATGGAGGGATGTCGGCATGGCTTGCACCAGGAGAACCAAAACTTTGGTGTCCACATGCGTGATCCTGAGCGGCATGACCAACATTGTTTGCCTGCTCTATGTCGGATGGGTCACTAATTACATCGCCAACATTTACATCAAAGTGCCGATGCCTTTAGCGGAGAGAAAGTTAGAGGGAGACAAGAGAGGCGACACTCTCCGGATCATGGAGAGGCTCGACCGGCTGGAGAATGTGGTCAACCAGCACATTCAAGGTAAAGCCTCCATTATTCTTTAACTTCCTGCACTGTGCGTTACTTCACACAGCCTGCACTGAGCACGCTCCATCACCAGGAACTTTCATACATTTCACTTTAATGTGTGAATTCACATGGTGCGTTTACGAGCTGCCGTGATGTGTTTGCATCGGGAATGGAGCAGGAACTTAGTTATCTGTTAAAGATCAGGTTATTCAGAGGGTGGGAGAGAAGACAAAGAAAAGCTGCACGTCCCAGTGTAAAGGATTAGTACAATGACACTGCCTGTATAACAGCTGGAGAATTAGTAGTCAGCAGAATATGTCTTTATATTTCTGCAGTAACAGATTAAAAATGTAATGAAGTCTGATGTAAACTTGAGTTGAGAACATTTACCTCCTGACTCCGTCTCTCATTCATAAATACTGTTAAATACCAGCCTGTGTTTTAATCGAGGGTAATCTGAATGGTGGTTGTGCAGAAACCAGCTGCATATTCTTAAGAAAACTGCTCCTCACATATCTTGTACTACACTCCACCTGAAAATGTTGCGTGAAGCAGCATTATGCATCCTTATTGGGAGCCATAATCCAATAAAGTGGTAAGTGCAGGAAAATTCTGCATTTAAATCCAGAGTATGTTTTAGGCTCTGTGCAGCAGTAAGTGTTTCATGCCTCCTTCAGTAACTTCATACCTCATCTGTGAATGAGCTGCGTTTCTAAATGAAGACGTTAAATAATTCCCTGCACCTTCTACATCCTTTGACTTGAACTTGTCCTTGTGCTTTTAGGAATGTCTGGAATCCTTTCTCTCAGATTCCTTCCAGCCTTTCTTCCTCTCCCGGTGTACAGTTTCTTTATACGCTTGATCACACACAGTTAATTTCTCTCTGCTCTGTGTCTTTAAAGGAGCTATTCTTGTCATCACAGGGGGGCTCAGTTTGGGCAGGTCCCAATCAGAAATGGCACAGAGCTGGTGCAGAAATGAAATGCAGACAGAAATCTACACATGCTTCTTTGAGCAATAAGGCTCCATGCTAAGCTTGGGTAAACATTCCTCCTGGAGGCAGGTCTCCATTTCACCTTGGCACCCATGTGCATCTGTGGGATGGAGCTTTGTTCAGGTGCCCCCCGTGACTTTCCTCCCCAAGTGCATGTTTCTGCTATTTCTGTAACACTGACAGACTTTAGCATCTCATGCAAGATTTGCATGGTCTGGAAACACTTGAGCAAGGTTTCATCTAAAATTAAATGATGAAAGAGATTCTTAGAACTTCTAAAGCCTCTGCAGCTTTATGTTACAAAGCATATTTTTTGACAGACGGCACAATCTACATCTCAGCTGCTGAACCTTTTGTTGGTTTTAAGGAGCAGTTTAACATTATGGGAAATACTTTCACTTTCTTTCTGTTAGTTAGATGAGAAGATTGAAACCCCTCTGGTTCCTCTTGAGTACACTGAACAGCACTATGTGTATGACTGACTGAGCAAATAAGACTGAGCTGAGTGTTCACTACTATTGATGCGAGCAGCAGCCATCTTGATTTCTTATGTCGGGGTTTCAGGGGACATTAAAGCAACTGGCCACTTAGCTCAGCTTAAAAGACGTTAGCCTAGCTCCTACAGTCCGGCCTAGAAATAGTTCCACACGTAGCATCCCTAAAACCACAAAGTATTGTGTTTACTCAAAGGCTACAGCAGTGCTGCAGGGTGGATTTCCCTTATGCTAAGCTAACTAGCTAACCATGTCTACCATAAAAACATGAAGGTGGCATCAGTGTTCTCATGGAAAGAGCACACGTTTGTGTATTTCTGTAAATGTCACACTCTTCCTGTAAAAACTAGCTGTGGCTCATTGTCTTTTTATGTCACTTTTGAAACTAGGACGTTCATCCTGTAATTAGTTTTTTAAAAACTCATCCACATCAAACATTTTCACTTCAACCGCACTCATTCTGTCATGGGCTCAAGCACAGCCAGCCAGCCATCATTAGCAGCTGCTTTGGGTGTTTGTACTCATTTCATTATGAACCTGTTTCCATGCCCTGACATCAACTGACAGAGATCACATTAATACCAACACTACGTCTCCCTGCTCGTCATTTTTAGAGCGCGGCGCCGGCGTTGACTGCCGGAGGAGGCGGTTAATGTCGTATCCGTGCACATTTGCAACAATAAAAAACCGTTCCAACAAAATGACCTGTCACTTTAAGGACGAGCCATATTGTCTGGATTTCCCTGATAATTGCTCTGAATGCATCCGCTGCAAATAAAGACCCGTAATCTGAGAGTGAGAGTGGCTGACGGCGTCAACAGTCAGCGAGCTTCAGGCACAGCCAGAGAGTCATTAGTGCACTTTTGACATCTCTAAAAATACATTTTCTTCCTATATCACGTTGCGAGACAAGTGCAGGAATTGTATATTCTGACTCTTGCATTCAGTGCCGTGGTTTGCACACTTAAGAGGGTCCTGGTCCCACAGTCACACACTGTGCGTGATGCACTTAGTTTTAGTGCTCTGGAGGCCGACGTGAGCTCCCACACCACAGAGCAATACTGCATGTGAGAATGAAAGATTTACTGCAGCCGGCCCACCGTGGACAGTCGAGAGAGATGTCTCTGGTGTCATCTTCACACTCGTGGAGGAGGCAGAAATGTTCCACTACTGTAACTATGTGATGAAATCAAGTGGCCTGTTACCAGGACAAAGCAACGTGGCAACAGCACGTTTAAACTGCCTGAGCTCTTTCTTGTGTTGAGAGTCAGCCGAGGAGAATTTATTGGGTAGTTGGACAGAGCAGGTTCACACATGCCCACAGTGAGGGATGTTTGCTGCACTCTCTGCTTTACAGTACGCTACGAAAAAAAAAAAAAAATCCAGGTGAAATTTTGCAGCTACATGTTACTGCACCAGAGACAGTGGAGTTATGGGTTGGGTTATACTAAAGTGTATTTAAGATGTGACAGGAAAATAATTATTACAGCACCTTATGTTGCACGCACAGTAAATTAAGTACTCTAATACACAGTAGGTCATTTCTGTGCTTTTGTACAGCGAGGTAACTGCATACATTTACATACTCTTGGATATTTATATCTCTTTATCAGGGTATACAGCAGATAATCCTCATTATTTTTACTTTGTTATCAGCTTCTCTTTCTCCTCCTGTTTACTGTGTGGGTATTTGTTGATCTGGTCAAGGAGCTGCTGCATACAGTTTACCTTGCATGGATGGATAAGTACAAGCAGTGTTGAATTAAAGTGAGTAAGGCTGAAATTAATTGTTATTTTCATTGATTTAGTCTCAGAAGTAACTAATGTCTGTCTTAATTAAACCTCACGAAACCTGAAGATTGTCAGTTTGCTGATCATCAGTGATCAAAACAGTTGATCTATTTTCTTTCCAATCGATGAATCAACTAATCAGTGCAGCTGTCTATTCAGATTAAACTGAATACAGTCGATGCCTCCGTTTGTCTGGTTTGTGTTTTAAAGTGATTTATGTCGACAAAACTAAAAGTCAGAACTTTATGTGGAGCTCTGATAACAATACTTGTGTTGTTAGAAAACAGAGCCTGCAGTCTGAGCAGTGTCAGTCTGTATGTGACCGTGTGGCGTTTCAACAATGGCCTGTTTTATCAGGATGATGTTTATGAGGATGATGACAGCTCGTCTGATGTCTTGCTTTGACCTCTGAAGATGTGCATTACCAGCACGTCATCTGATTGAAAGGCCTGCGAGAACTAGTCATTAGCACACTGCTGATTTAGCTGCAAATGATAGTGACAGTTCCCAAGATGGCTTCGAGCAAATCCACCCGTCAAGTCAATTGAGAAGCTCAGTAAATCAGTGTTTCCGCTGATGCTCAGAGGACAGTTATATTTGGGTATTTATCTGATGTGATTTTCCAGACTGACAATGAGAACAGTGGTGAGGGAGAGGAATAAGAGAGGTGTGTGTGTGTGTGTGTGTGTGTGCATGCTTGTGCATGCAGGTTATGGTATGCAGCTCAGGAAAGCAGGAGACAGACTCATACATACTTTAAGTTTCTCAGTGCTGCGTCCTCTGGGAGGAAAAACTGACAAAATACTGTTTTCATACAGTTTTAATGGAAGGCAGCCTTGTTCCTCTCAGATTCTATTTATTCTGTTTACTAAAGTTTTGAATGATAGTATAACACACACACTATTACACATAATATGCCTGGATGGATGTTTTAAAAAGTATTAAATGCAGTAAAAGGCATAAGATTATATTAACCCAAATTTCTCCACTGCTGAGGGAATTGGTGAAAATCTCTCCTCAGATGGCCTTCATTTACAGAGACCTGCTCACTTCCACTGCTGATTGGGCTGTTTCAATCTGTAAGTTCTGCTGCAAAAAAAAATATCATTTGGCAACTCAGAGCTCATTACCTCAGCAGGTGATTGGTGCAACAAACCACAGAGTGCTGCTGCCATGGTGAACAGGTGAAATGCAGCATGATGGTAGATGTATTTACAGAGGGTGATAGTGATTAATTTGTAATAGATGTAAGTCTGTTTGTGTGTGGTGTTTACAGGGGACATTTATCACAACTGAAAAAGAAAATAAGTCAGTTAATTGGCTCTTACTCCTGTAGTGTCACAATCTAATCAGGCAGAAGTGTAGTGGGCATAAACCAGCGTCTAATTAAGGTGAACGTGGGGCAGGTGTGCTGACAGGTGATGATGAGGCAGAAACAGCTGAGGAGCCTGCTGCTGGGTGGAGAGAGGAGTTAAAGTAAACAGAGGTGAAGATTGTATCTGATGTCTTTAGTCATGAACAGCCAAAAAAATCAAAGATATTCCCAGGAAATATATATTTAACCAGATACACCTGCAAAATGTAATGTAATCCAAAGTAAGAGCTCAGCCGTGAACCTCCCTTTACATAATAACATTCAGTTTTAATTGGCACCGATTATAATTTAACGAGTTATTCAGTCCAGTGTGACTCCACCATCAACTGCGACCTCAGTAATAAACATACAGTAAAATTAAGATCTTTCAAGCTTTAAAAACAGGACATGGAGCACAGCTGCAGCACTGGGCTGCATTAGATTCTACAGGTGCACCTGAGTGAGTGGCCACAAAATCAGTGTTTTCTATATCGTTTAATGTGTCTTTGTCTCGTCAGAGAAATCTCCACAGGCGATGGATCTGATCTCTTTAGAAGAATAAAACTACCTGGTAACTTTGTGCCTCCTAATTAACCTCATAGCAGGAATAAAAAAACTGCAGACTGACTGAATGTTAACCACAGTCGCCACCTTAGTTTAATGTGTCGTTTTAGTCATTTATCCTGAGGGGAACATGAACAGTAAATTTAACACTAAAATAGCTGGTGAGATATTGAAGTGTGGATCGACTGACAGGCAGACGGTGACAGTCAGCACATCAGTTTTCTCCATAATCACATAAGAATGAGAAAACATTTTTAAATTAGTTTATTAAAGAGTTCTCTGATGGATAAACCACGTGCTGCACACAGATTAGAACTTAGTGTAAACATATCTTTGACACGTAGACAGTGGGTCTGAGACCACGTTCTCATTCCCTAATATCAGTCAGTAATATTGGCAGGCTGAGTTATCCATCTCACTGTACTGGACAAACAGTATCTTGCCCTGGTGCCAGAAACTCATGACTCATGTTTTCAGTCTGCAGCAGGTAGGACACTGGGATGAGAAGCTGTATGTGTGTTTTTAATAAACACAACTTCTTATAGAAGTTTATGAATTGATCACTGTGTTTCTCAGGTTAGTGAATGTAACCAACAAGAACTGGCATCTAATGAAACAGGGCGAAGAGAAGAGACATTACTTCATACTTGTTACGTGTAAGATGAATGTAACTGTGGTTTCTATAAACATTCTGCTGTAGATTTATTACAAGTCTGATTCATCTCCCAGCACCGGGTGTTTGCAGCCTGCAGGCACGACTGCAGCCAGAGAGAGAGGGAGGGAGGGAGGGAGTCTGGGGTGAGGAGAGGGGATAAAAAACGCTGGGATATTCTGGGCAGTAATTCCAATAAATCGAGAAGTTATTGAAATACAGGGATATGAATGCACTGGAGAATGTTTGGTAATGAAAACAATTAATTCTTCTGACTCCAGAGGGCAAAATCATCATGAAGAGAATAAATTAGACGTGTAAAAGCCTCTTACAAGAGTGTCGATTCAAAGGTTGTCCCTTGACAATTTCTACTAAATACATCAGTTCACTATGGCAAATGTTCCTTCTGTAGTTTTTTTTCCTGCTGGTTTCCTGCAACCACAACAGAAATATGAAAACAAGCCTTGTAAGTCAGATGGAAATCTGATTTAGCTGTGACTCCTATGAGATTTACATTACAGCTCGAGCTGACAGCAGGCCATTTATCTGTCGACACTGATATATCATGATGTACTGATAAGCACTTTGTTGTTTGGAGTGGGTTAAAGAAACGCTGTAAATATTCTCAGGATAGACTCACAGCTGCACTCTGGACCAGTCTCTAAAACACAAAGACACACGCTGCTTATGCATTATCAGCTCATCAGATATTATTGACTGACTTCTTAGAGAATACGGTTTCAGGAGGTTTGTGCTGCCAACCCCTGAGAATAATATCTGGATCATTATCATGATGAACTTTCCAACCTTGTCCCATAAAAACTGTAGTCAAATACGACTAAAGAGCAATATTAAATGCAGTATTAGCCCTTTATTTCACACCTTTAAATGCAGTATGTTTTGTCGCTGCCCTGATCATGTTTTTTTTTTTTAAATAAAGAAGCGTGTTCACTGCCAACGCAAAATCTGCAATGCAAAACATTCACCGGCAACATATTTGATTTTTCTCACAATAACCTGCTCCTGGCAGCTAAATGATTAATGTTGTGTGATTATGTTTAGGCAACTTAAACCACTTGGGGAGAGAAAGATCAAGGTGTTCTGAATAATAGTGTAAAGAAAAATCAACGCTGACTTCACAAAAATCAAAGCACTTCACTGTTTCAATATTTAACTAAGAGCAGAAGAAGGAAGACGGTTCAATAAATGAGCAGAGAAATTCTAAAAGCACATCTATTATTTCTTCCTCCTTACAAAATCTATGAGTGTGTGATTCCTGAAATAGCTGCCACAGCACCCGTCATCTCCGCTGGTCCCGTTATACTTTGTTCTGAACACAAACACACGGTAACGCCGCCACATAAATCCTGCATTTTTAATGTTGAAGAGCTGAGTTTGTCTGTCAGCTGTCACCGAGTTCAACTGATTCTAATGATGTGCACTTAATGTTGAGGCAGACAGAGGTGTAGATGGTGTCTGATGAGAGGGTTCAAACTATTGTTTCAGTGTTTTATCAAAAACACATAAAGCAGGTAGACGTTAGAGAGCGATAGCCACCTGTGTGGATTTATTATGTAAGGGATACTGATTCCCTGTATGCTGCTGGTAAACGATCCCAAAGTTAATCCTAGTTTATTTTCTTGTAATAAAAACAGACCTTCCTCATAATTCTGAGACTGAAAATCATCAGAAAGTTTTGGTCCTGGTGATTCATTATCCAGGCTGCAGTTTTTATAGCTTGAGGATATAAATTCCTCATCATTAGTTTCTCATACTCAGCTGTAACCTCTTCACACCTCTGAGAAACCTCATCTCCGCGCTGTAAAATCCTCAGTAAAGGAAACAGCAGTGAGGACAAATTGAAGTGTTGCCTCGTGCTTTTAAGATTTGTCAGCACTTGTTTTTTGTTTTCTTTTTTTTCACTCTCTCTCTTCCTCTGCTCTCTTTTTCATAATTAATGGCACTAAGTGGGGAAGTGTGGTCTGGTTCAAACACACCCATGCCATTATGTACTAAATGTTTTTATGTGCTGATTAACAAGTGTAGACTGTCTCATCTCATGCAGTAGAACACAGAGTTTCTCTCCTCTGATTTGTATCATCTCCAGCTTCAACCTCATCAAACTGTTTCTAGTAAGAAAAGCTTTTCCTGTTTTTGGCTGCAGATACTTTTCTTTGGACATTTCAAATATGTAAATGTGATCACTTTTATGCCAAAAAACAAAGGAACAAACAATAAATAGTATCAGATATTTCCTTCAGAGATTTGAGACGGTTACAGTGAAGGAGAATTTAATCAAAGAACTTTTTAAAGAGGCTGAATGACACTAGCACATAAACACAGAAACTAAATTAGTGATATATATATATATATATATATATATATATATATATATGTGTGTGTGTGTGTGTGTGTGTGTGTGTGTGTTTGGTGGGATTTAATCACAGTATTGAAGTAGAATTAATTATGGTTAATGGTTTTCCCATATTGATCATTGTTGTAATAAACATGTAGACTTGCTGAGTCATATTTATCATGCAGTATAATGTATGAGTGAGCTCACCAGCTGATATCTTATTAGCAATAAAAAGTCATTATAGAACACTGATAATTTAGCAAATTGATTACAATATAAAATGAATGCAAACCAAGGTCACCTTACTGCAGAACACCTCACAGTTAAACTCCCATGAGAGTCTTTAAGTGGTGACAGAGAATCATCACATGTTGTATTATCAGCAGCCAACACTTTTTCTACTAAGCTGCAGATTATTTTTTGGGTTAATCAGCTCAGCTTTCATCAAACTGTAAAAATGCTCCTAAAAGCTCCAGGTGACGACCGACAGTCAAACCCTCAAAAGTTCAGTGTTAATGTGAGACAGAGACGCTGGTTTAAAAAATTATATAAACAATAAACTGATTACTAACTTAGCTGATAATTTTCTGTGAACTAATTGTGAAATCTTTACACAGAAAACTGAAATAAACTTTGAAGAAAACTGGTCTGTGCGATCGTCTGGTGCCTTCAGTGTCTCTTCAGTCAATTAAGTTATTAACTGACCTCTTTGACCTGATGACGTGAGTTATGTTGGCAGAAACAAACGTTTTTCACACATTCAGTTGTATTTTTTCCTCTCAGCAGATCCATCATGAGACAGTAGACTTCAGCAGTCAGTGTTTGATTCATCTCTATCGAGTCAGCTGTTACTGATGGGAGGTTATGATTGGGGGAGGGTGGAGACGGATCACAGGACGAGACAGAAGTGAATTACTGGGACCTAGAAACGAGATTCATCAAAGCTAACTATAATTGAGATCTTCTATCAAAATACATTTTCCCACCCTTCACTCATCATTAATCCATCGCTGATATAGACGAAACTGGAGCGGTCGTTATCTGCCACAAAGTATTGCACTGATGAGCCACAGACCAGAAAATCCAGGAAAAAAATAAGTAGGCATGGAGGTTTCTCCCATTAAAAACTCACACTGCAAATGTCTGAGCATCCTTGAACGCATCGCCAATGTAATTTTCATCTCTACAGCTTATCACAGCTAAGCTCTGTTCACTCAGGACTAGAATTACTTAGGGTCCTCCTGTGATTTGTAATAATTGCAGAGGCTGTCTGTGTTCTTCATCCTGTGCAAATCTGCTGGGTTTGTAATCTGTAAAATAAAACATGGAGCTCTGTTTGCACAGGATTTATTTCTCATGGGAAGGTTAGGTGATTTTAATCTCATCTCTTAGGCAGTGATTTTAACCCATGCAGTCATATATGCTTGATATTTCTCACTCTATCCCGCTAATAATTACAGAATTATTATTATTATTATTATTATTTTTACAGTGAACTGGTTGGTCGTCATATATTCTTACATATTCAGACCCATCTCCACAGCACCGTCAGCTGGTGGTCTGACTGTGCACATTATCTTTCTGCTACAGGGAGAAAAAACGCTTTGGCTTGTTTGTTTTTCTTTAAACTGTTCACAGTCATCTTGGTCCAAGATGCAGTGACAGAGCCCTGCACAACAGTGTCGGTGGGGAACATTTGCACATTGAACCTTCATAAATCCAGTCACACTTATATCTCCTGCCATTATTTCCAGAAACCATCAAAATGCAGCTGCAAAAAAATGTGTTGTGAACTAGAGCCATAAAGCTCAGTAAATCTTAATCTTAAATTACATGAGCTTCCCAGCTAATCTTATTCTAGTTTGAACTGGGCTTTAGGCGGATACGCTGTGCTTTCTTCATTACTAAAATTAGCATTTCTGATTTCCATTTACAATACGTAGCAGCTTAACATTCATAGAGTTAAGTCACATCTGTTCTAAAATTGTTGTCATAGAAAAACCATTTCATATGTTACTATATATTACACACAGGACTTAACATCAGCACCATATGCAATAATATATCATATACAAACTGTGAAATATCTTCATATCGTTCTCCTTTTGTGTCCGTCTTTAAATCACAAACTAGATACGACACAAAACTGTTCCACTGTCACAGAGCTCCTCTGACATTAATATAATCCACTCTGTAAAGGTTGAAGTTAAGACCTCAGCTTGATCATTTGTCTCCATCCCACAGTGAAATACTAAAGGACCAGTTTAACTGAACAGTTTACTTTTCAACAGGTCAGTGTTTCTCTCTGTAAACTGAATTATCAGACTGGTTTCATGGACACAGTTCATAGAAAGCAAAAGTTAATGGAAAAGGAAAGATTAAATAAGAAAGATTAGAAGATTAAGACATATTTACATGAGGATTTTTTCATGCAGACAAACTTAGATGGAAAATAACCTCAGTACATCAAACTCACTTTCTGAAGGTGTCTTTTATCACATGGATCAAAGTTTTACAGCTGTAGAGCTGTCTGTGCGTATGATCACATAAAGAAAAGATAAAGATGGCACTTTTGGAAAGTAAAATCGTGGGGAAAGTAGAGAGGAGAATTCTTCTGCTGTGATGTTTCTGCCACCTGTGATTTTGCCTGTTTTGCTCTTTGTCTTGCATCCTGTCTCAAAGTCCTTACATAAGCATCCACAGTGAAGCTCCTGTACTCCTGAGGTTTTAATGGCTTTGTTATGGTTTAAATCACTGAGAAAAAATTTACATCATGTTCATGAAATGAAGAGGTTGTAAAAGTGTTTTATTCCCTAGTTCTCAAACCATTCAACCTTTTCCACCCGTCACTCTGGATATAATTTAAGGCTCCATATGGCGACTGTCGAGATTATCTTCATATCTGGTAAATGTGAGAACAAGTTTCTACATGACAAGTTTCTACAGTCGTCCTCTGCTGTTTCTGACGTGTGTAGTTTAGTTCATTAGTCAGTAAACAGAAAATTAATCTGCAACAAATTAAATGTTCCTGCTTTCAAATATGAAGTTTCTCATTTGTGCTTTGTGGTAAACAATATTAAAATGAATATTTTTGGATTTTTGACTGTTGAGTCATTTTGCTCTGGAACTTACGACTTAACATTTTAACAAATTTCTGGATATTTTATAGATTCAGCAGTTGACTTTATTAATTGATAGTGATTATGTTTATCAGATTAATTGATGATAAAAAATAATATTGAGCTGCAGCTTCAGTGTAACTATGTAAAAACAATGTCTTTTTAAATAAACAGTCTAAATTTAGTTCTAACCAAAATCTTGCAAATTAAAAGATGAAAATGTTCTAAAAGATTAGATATGTGCAGATAGATATTCCCATACACACACACACACTATATTAGTTAAATTCACTCACACACACACAGATTTAAATGAAATAAAAACTAGATTAGAAGAGGTAGGAAGCTTAAAGCTCATACAAAGACAAGATAAACAGAATTATATTAATTAAAAATGATGAGGGATAGAGGGACTACAATATTAAGAAAAAAGATTTAAAGAGGAAGAGAATTACCAGTTGAAAGACACTACTATTTGTACTGTTTCTGATCCCCCTGTCGCTTTAAATTAACAATACCATGAGGATAGGACTGGTTTTGGTTGTATTATGGAACAGATGATGCCTAAAGCTCTGCACCAGCATCCCCGCCTGTCTGTGCCTCTTCCTGGTGCAAGTGCAAGCCATCAGATATTCACAAATGCCTCTAGAATGCAAATGCTTAGCATAAAAATAGATCCAATCCATTTTAAGGAGGTGATTCGGCGCAGAAATGAAGTCATTACACATTCTCCCAAAAGATAATGCTCAGAAGTTGGTTTGTATTTGTATGGGGATGTCTCAGCTGAATTACACACAGAGGAGAACAACAGTTGGTGCATCACGGCTCCAGAATTATTTCTTTACAACACTTTCAGTTACCATCTGTACTCCTCTGACGGAGGAGCGTTTGTTGCTGTCAGAAATGTTGAGTGTAAGGTGTGTACAGTGTGTGCTCACACTGCAACATGTGGTCACACGTTAACATGCCTCTTGTGCGTTAATCACATGATGGTCTAAGTTTTTAATGAAAAAAAAAAACTTGATCTTCTACAATCACATGTTAATATTGCTTTAATGTTGATATTGAAACTGAAACTATGCTCCTCCGTCCTCCTTTTTCACATGATTGCACTCTGAAAGCTTTTGGATCTTGTAACAAAACATGATGGGGGGATCCAGCCGTCAGGCAGTGCTTTGTCAGCCTGGTACAGAGGCCAGCAGCCAGTCAGGGCCTGGCCTGAGGTGCAAATCAACACTGTGCAAAAACTCCCCTGTCATGTGCTTTTGTGGGGCATCTGCCGTGCGGTGATAAGGACCGGGCTGTTTCACTTTTTGCAACACAGCACCGAGTTTTTGAGCTAATTATTTACCTCACTGTATTGTTGTAGGAATTAACGTTAGATAAAATTCTCTCTCAACCTATAGCCTCCGTTCTGTAGCAGAGTCGTGACTCGTGATGGTGAAAGTGCAGAGCAAGATGTAAAACAAGGCGTTTTTTAAAGCGATGTGTGAAATGCAGGAGCACATCTGCTCCACTCTGATTACAGAACTGAAACACAGAGAAACTAAAGCTTCATATTTCTGTACTGAGAGTGTCCTTTGCCAGTACCTCTGAATCAGCAGCCTCAGGTTCAACACATGGACTTGCTGGACTTCTCAGCTCTACCGGCTGAAATGCTGCTCGGTGCCTCCTGGAAAGAACATTTACTGTTGGGTGGTGGGTTCGTTTCGTGTGGGGTGCTGAAGCAGCTCGTCCATGTCTCGCCTGAAGCTGCAAACAGTCAAAACATTTTGTTACTGTTTCTGTGTTGTGAAGACAAAGGAGGCATCATGTTCTCTCTGATGTTGTAACAAAGAAAATCAGTATATTCATCCCTGGTCTTTGTTCTAACTTGGTACAGCCCAAAAATGGTAATTTGATTGGTGCAATAACGGGTAATAAAAATAGTTCTTCATCTATCACTTCAGCCACACAGGCAGTTAACCAGCAGGGGACCAGCAGTGTTAGTCACTGCTTCTATCTGTGGTTTGAGCTCTGAATCTGAGTAACTGAGCAGCACACAGAGTGCCAAACAAGCTAAACATCTACTTTGTATAATGTGGGATGAACACGGCACTGAGTTTGTGAAAGCTGCAGACAGATGAGCAGGCATTAAAATCACATCAACAAAAAGTAACCTGTAGTGGGAACTTTAGCAAGCTAGGCTAGGAGAATAGAAGCTGTTCAGGTGGCTGGTGGTGGCCCGACTCCTTACCAAGAACATTTATGTTGGGTTTGTCTTTGTCACTTGTCTGCAGCTACAACTTTAAGTGTAGGAGGCTAGTTAGCCTAGCCTGAACAGCTGCATGAGGCCTCCCAGATGTTGAATGATATAAAGGGTACATGTCCGGGGAGAGGCGGACTTGATGAAAAAGGGGAGAAAATGTCTTGTTCTTGTTTGTAGTATCATTATACTCACAAAAAGTGGAAAGAATTCAGATTTCACTTCAGCATTAACACAGCTCCTGTCCTGAACCAGATAAACTCTTTCACAGATCCACAACTGTTGTATCTGATGTTTGACTTGTTTGTTTATCACTGATACTAGAGGCATGATAAGTCTCATTACTGGCCTTCAGCTTGTTTCTTCAGCCTTAACGGGTTATGTGAAAAGGGCAACACATTTAGCCAGCTGGTCTTGCAAATGGAGACAGCCTGAGGCTATTTTTCTCCATTTCCTCATGAATGAACACGCCGGTTCATACTTGCATCTGGGCTGTGAGGTTTTCTGTGACTGAGGTTAATGACACCTGTGGTAATGATTTTATTTTGTGTCAGTGTCGATTTTAATTTCTCAGTTTCTTTACATTTCATTTATTTTTCTCTTTTTTTTATAAAGCTCTTTATTGACTGTATCCCTCAGGTGGATTTTAGACTCAAAACAACTTTGTCCTCCGTTGTACATCTTGTATTTTTGTAGTAACATTTCTAGCCTTTCCTCACATTGTGTAGTTACAGAGACATTGACATACCCAGCAACAGTGGAGCATTGTTGTAACATCCTCAATCAAGCGTCATCAAGGCCAAACAGCCGATCATTTCTCCGCTGATGTGTGCTCCCTCAGTCACTAAAACAGAACAAATCAAAGAGCTGAGCGTATCTGGTTGAAATGAAAACCTGTGCAATGTTGTGCTCTGATAGAATATCAATAATGTCACCTTTAAAACATAAAACCATCATTAAAAACCTTTTTCAGAGCTATATGTATAATTTCCACAGAAGGTCTAGATTCTGTTTCTCTCCAGTCCATGATTCTGTCTTTGATTTCCACAAGTCTTAACTTGCAGGATGCCATGTTTACGTCGACATGAAAGCAATAAAACAGAGGGAAGGAGAGAAAATGAAAAAAGCACGGATGAGATAAAAAAAAGAAACCTCAAAGGGCTCATTAAAATATCTCAAAAAACACAAGGGCAAACAACAAATAAGGACACTGACTGATCTGAAAACCAAGTGTGGCAGATGTCAACAAGGAGAAATATGTTTGTGTTTTGCCTCCATAAGCTGTAAAATAACAAGATTTAATTATAATGTGAGCTACGGTAAATAAACAAAATGTAGAGCTGATCTCAGAGCTGCATTTAAAGTGATTCCTCTCTCATTAGCGAACTGATCAGTGTTGCTGGAAATGAAGTCAAAGACTTTCGATAAGATAAACATCACTCAGAGCATCATGGTTCATGCAGGAGTCTGCAGGTTTTCATCTCTAACAAAGATAGAACTACTTCACGTTTGGAAAGTACATGACCAAAATAAATCCAGGGAAAATTCTGAATTCCTTTGCTTGAATTTTGTGGCTCCTGAGATTGACAACTTTATCACACTTCAGGCTGGTTTTATCCCTCCTCCACAGGCGGCTCTGCAGGTCGACCCGCAGGTCATTTCTCCTCCTCTGGACAGAAATGGAGAAATCTTGATTGATATCAGTGTCCAGGCCTTCAGCTAAGTTGCTGATTCTGAGAATGGATAGTCAGTTATCAAACCTTAAAAGCTTTACCATTATTCGTCTCGGCCTATCTACCCCATGAGTCTGTTTCTACTGCCCAGCATTTGTCTCACTTCACTTTCTTGTCAGCGTTTCCAGCCGCAATAATGTTACTATTACCTCTGCTGATTCTAACCCACAACACTGACTCACATGCCTCACACTTGTTTTTGTTAGAGAGATGTCTTTCTCCAGCTTTTACTTCCCCCAGAAATGCACTTTGTCCTGGGCTTACTCATTTTAGACTAATTCATATGATGATACAAAGTGCTGCCTCCTGAGCTGTGTGGGTGTGAAACCCTGTCTCTTAGAAAATGCCTTCACATTCGGCTTATTTGTTTTCTCAATTACATTTTGATAACAAATGTAATCCAGGTGGCATTACATTTCTTTCAAAACATATTTGTTGTTGCAAATTACTGATACGGAAATCTAATTTCTGAGGAGACAGAGTTGGTGTGTATGTTTAGAGATCGGGCATGAATGTGTCTGAATAACAAACTGTTCATTGGTGGAAAATAATTTGGACATCTGGAGGATACTTTCAGTTTGAGCTGCATCCTGTTGCACTGCTGTCAAACCTTTACTTTCCCTGTCTTTGTCATGCATGTGTACGGTTAAAAAAGCCAACACAAAACCTAGTTAAGCGCTTAAGTACACGTGGCTAAAAGAAACGTATCTGGGGAAATGGGGTTTCTTTTTAATCCCCTAACCTGAGGCTTTCTCATATATATGATGTTTCAGAACGTGTAAACACAAGGAGTTAGAGCAGCTCAGACTAATGTACCAAGCATGTTACAGCAGAGAACTCAATCAGATGTTTTCTCGTTCCGTTTCTATTCACGCTGGTGTGAGGAGCGCGAACTGTACATTTCTGTAACATTATCAGCTGGAGAGAGTCACAATCAGGACCTCAGCACAGACCTCCACAGATGAGCTGCTTTTTGAACAGAGGCTTTCACAATTGCTCTGATTGTTAAGTGACCTGTGCTGTATTTTCCTCAAAACTCCCCAAGTGAAAAATCAAGGAGCTCTCCACCTGAATAATTGATTTGTGCCCCGTGCCAGCCATGAACAGAGGCCATGATCAAAAACAAAACATAAAATAAAATCCTGGATGTCTATGTCTGCCATCCAAATCCATGTAGGCTTCATTAGTACAGCACAGAGACTTCTGTGTCTAAATGCCATGAGTAAGAAAAAGAAAAACCCCGGCTGTGTTTTAAAGATTCTGTTACTACTTGTCAGTGAAATATTAAACACAGTATGTCAGAAAGAGTCACACATCTTAAGAGCTTTTCCTGTTCATTAAAAATCTTTTCATGGAGTGGAGAGATTGTAGGTGAGTTGAGCTGGAATTATTTTCATGACTCACAAGGCATCAAATAATGAAACACTGAAGAAAATCACTGACAGATCTTGACTTGTTGCTCTTGGAAGTTGCTGTTCATGTCATGGTCTTTTAAGAAAATATATACTCTAATTAAATGAATGCACTGCTCTGATTTTGATTCATACACTGTTTCTCAGCCAATTTTTTCTTGGTAGGGAACGATTTCCTCCTGAATTTAAATTCGACCAAACAGTGTCGGGTGATTTTCTCTGCTTCACACAAACACAACACAAACCTTTGGCTTTTAGCCACATTTACAGCAATACAGTCCAGCAACATCTGCCAGTCAGTCGGTTGGTCCACTACTTTGGTCAAGACTGAAATATTTCAACAACTACTGGATGGATTGCCAGGAAATTTTGCACAAACATTCGAGATCCTCAGAGGATTAAAAAAACAGTCAGACAGAAAAATCTGTCTCTTTTTATTCCACAAATTCTTCTTCCTTGTCAAAATCTGATGCCTACATTACCCATAATGCAACAAAGCTTGATTGGAGGCTCATGTTATGCTAGTAGCGGCTAAAGTAGCCTCGAGTTGAGTCGATTAATCATCTTTTGTCCAGCTCCTACACTTATATCTCGACAAATATCTCAACAGAGATCCACATTTATCCTTAGGACTTTGGTAAATGTTAATATACTGATATTTATACACTAATACATTTGTATGTGAGGCGCTAACATCCTAACCACCTGGATAAATGGTAGTCAGCAGAATTCAATGGTCCTGAGACAAACTAGAAACATCACAGTAAATGCAACACTACACCGTGCATCTTCCTTAATACACATTATTTCAAAGTTAGGGTTTGATTTTGTAGGTTTTTTGGCTTTTGGTTTAATAAAAGCACTGATCTATTTTTTCTGCACTCTGAGTCTGAACAAAGACCTGACTTGGTTTTTCTCTTTAGGTCAGAGGGGATGCTGAAATATTTTAAGACCCCTGTTCTCACTCCTCTCCTGCATTTTTCAACACATGCTTTTTGTTTTCTGGCTTGTTTGGCTAGTTTCTATATGTCTATCCATGTTTCTCCTTAATTCATCTGTTTGGCTCACATATAGTCCTGTTGTGTTATTACACACACTCAGAACTCTGCCCCTAAAGCAGCAACTGGGTTTGATGGAAAAACTGAAGGAAAAATAGGTCTTGGACGAAAAATTCAGGGAGTTATACTTTAAACCATCATCACCAGTGAATAATTGGAATTGGCTCAGAGAGATGGATGTCCTATATGATAGATTAATGGTATTTGTCACCCCATGCTTTTCCATGCCTTCTCAGTTTATTTTTCTGCTCTCAGGTGAACGCTCTGAAATATTTTTGATTTATATCCAGCGCTGATGAGTGCTTTTCTGAGGCTGCATCCCAGACACCAGTTTATAAAGAAAACAGCCCAGCGTAAAGGACAAATGGTGTTAAACGCAGGGCACGGATAAAACGTGCGAGATAAAGTGAAAAGATACAGCCAAGGAACATTTTTTACTCAGGCTGTGTGTTGAGGAAGTCAGATCTGATAGGAGGTTATAGAAAAGGCATCTCAGATGACTGGATTTAATGGAATGACAAATCCAGCTTTTCAAGTTGAACAGTTGGAATGAGAAATGTGGTGCGGGAGCAAAATGTCCAGAGCTTGATATCTAATAACGTCTCCACTGTCTCATAATATCTGCTGCTGTTCAAAAGAAGGAAAATATTGCAGCTAGTTGCTCAAAATCTGTTGGGTTTAATGACATTGAATTTCTAGAGGAGGATGTTTCTCCTAAAGGATGAAGAAAAAAGCACAAAGAAAGCCTTTGTACCCTTCTGAAGGGCACGAGTGATTTCAGCACTTTAATGAGGAGAAATGAACAAAAGGGGTAGAGATGACAAAGGCCGCTGCAAGTAAACATGACCCTCCTCCTAAATTCTGCCACTGCACATCCCCTCTTGGGAATAAACAAAGAGAAAGACAAAGCTACACACCCCTCTCTGCTTTCAAGAGGAAAATGTCAGTGTGACGTGCCAGCCACTGATGCGTCCTAATGAGAGAATTTCCCCCTCCTCCAGAGCCAGTCACAGATTCCCATACAGCATCTGTATGATGGTGGACACTGCCTCCCACCCAGTAAACAGACTAATTGGTTATTAGCTGTATTTACTGTCAGAAAAGAGAGGACTTCCAGTGAGCGAGGAGTTAATAACACACTATAAACTGTAATTGTGGAGTATACGCACAGCTGGTCACGGTCAGTGTGAGAGCAGCTGTGTTCTGCAAACACAAGTATCTCCTTCATAACACACTTTACAGGAGTGTGTAGGTAGAACGTTAGGGCTCGGGATGTCGCGATCTGTTTTTCTGCTCCTCAAAAAAGTTTTTGACTTGGTTATCAGTTTATTAAACTTGATTGAAGATGTTAATGACATGCTATCGTTGTTTGTTTGTTCTCAACCATCACAGTCTCTTTAGCAGATAAAGCAGTACTCACTAGCTAGCTACTTTGTGTGCTGATAGGTAGCATACAAATGGGTTTATCAAAGCTTTTATGCTCAGAAGTAGAATCCCTGCAAGACAGGGATGGAACGTGTGGTAGATCTTATAGCAGGGTGTAACTTGTGTCACGTAATGTCTAAATCACACCCTAACCAGGTAACAGACTGGTACAAGAATTATCCTAAAACCCAGAAGTAAGTTAGCATGTTAGCATGTTAGCGCTTCCTGTTCCCTCGTCCCAGAGTCAGTGTGTTTCTGGTTAAATGTCTGAAATAAGGTCTGTGGTTTTAACACAAGCTCAAGACATTTTCAGGTTTTATTCTCCGACATAAAATGGGTCAGTAAATCCCCCACTCCTGATGTTTGAAGCTTTTCCGTGTCTTAAAAAAGGCGGTTGCTAACGAGTGTCTAAATAAGACAAACTCTCACTAACTTTCTAAGAAGAAAGGCTTTTGTAGAAGAGCTCAGAGCTAAATGAAATGACCAGTTGGAAGCTTAGTGGTGGAGACGTTGACGTCATGTGACCGTGGTGTAGTTGGTTTATAGCCCTTTGTCTTTTTGTGGAGGAACCAGGCTGATGCTAACTTCAGGACTGGACTACAGAAACACATCATCCCTGCAGGAATGTATAGCTACTAAATAGTGACTGGGAAAGTGGATTTATCAAGTGGGCGTGTCTTGTAGTCTTGCAGGCTGGAGTTGGATACTATGGCTGAAGAAACACTGAAGGACACTACACTCTATAAAACTCAGAACAACTGTGGAGTCAGGTGATGATACTCTGCAGGTTTGTTAATATAAGCGACACAGTACACGTATTTATTTTTTTTTACCTACTTTTAATATGAGAACATTGATCGTCTGAAGTTTATCATTATTAATACCCTACTGTTTATATATATAACTATCTGAGCTTTCAGTGAGGGCCTAGTTCCCCTCAGTCCTGGACTGTGGACCAGGCTGTTTCTCGAAGATCTAAGACGCTCGCAGCCTAGCTCTTGGGAGACCTGAGATTTGATTTAGAACAAGGCGATGCTGTGATCAGTTGAATCTCTGAATTGATTCTGCCCCTCAGAGGCAGCCACTGCAGAGATGATACAATGGGAGTAATATAATTGTGTCATTTAGCCTCTGTTAGGAGCCTACCAGCAATATTTCCCATTACATGCAGCTGAAACAGTGACGGCAGGAACGGAACAAGCGCAGTCGTAAAGACATGAGAGCATGACTGACCTTCTTTATGACGCTGTAAGGCAAGAGCAGTTTCATTTTAACAGTATTTCTGAAATGAAACACAGTTGAACCTGTCTCTTTACCTCCTCACACATCAGGTTAGAACAGAAAAAAAACAAGAGACCCACTGTGAACAAAAGCCACACATTTAGACGAGTGTTTGAAAGAGGTGTGAAGGAGGCTGTGTCAAGCCTTTACTGAACGCAAATTGTTGTATTTTTCTACTAACTATTCTTATGTGAGTACTCTGAAGAGATCACAATATGAAGTGGAACAGTGCAACTGTGAGTTGCTGTTGAAAATGAGGAAGAAAGCGGAGACATCATTTATTTAAAGAGTCTGTTTTCAGCCCTCTGCTGGCACAGGGGCCAGGAAAAAAGTCAAACCTGCCTCTACTTTTTTTGAGCTCCCTGTATTCACACATAATGCAGTGTCACCATCAACAGACATTTATACAAACATGTTGAATTAATGAGATGTGGACACTGTATTTCTACTGTCTACTGTTGCAATCATTTAGTCAAAAAATACAGAGAGTGCAGCCATGATTACATGATCCACAGCCGTCCACACTCATATTTAATATTCAAAATATGCATGGAAACATCTGGATGGAAACTGACTTTAATGATTATATTTACCTGGGTTGTTTCCTGCAGTCACTTGAGGTTTAAGTGTTTAACGAGTCAAATGAAGATCCTGTTCCTCTGTGTTCAGTGTTGTACAGGCGTGGTTTGGTCTCGATGGCAGATACCTCTGTTCAGAGTCGTTCCACCCCGATGCCTAGGACGTTGTTTTTCCTCTGTTCAGTAACGCTGGTGGGATAAGAGGAAAAACATCTTAAGACTTCGCAGAAAGTCCTGTTGTCTTTAATTTACTGCTACAGATGAGAAATAATACTGAACATGTTCTGACTTCTGCTGCTTTTCTTTGTCATATACAACAGTAAGCTGAAAATCTTTGGGTCTGAAGACATCACCTTATGATTGAGGGAAATTTTGGGACATTTTGCAGACTAAACCAAAAAATTATTGGCAGATTAATCAATAATTAAAATGCTCATTGGTTGCAGCCCTGGTTGAAATCAATATCACAGAGTTAAAAAGATGATTTTTATCTATATCAATATACATCTGAATACAGTGAGCTGGTCCTCACATGTAAAACGTTTTTAAACATTTTTTATAACAAGGACTTTACTCAGACTTTTCACTTTAGACAAACACAAAATGTTCATATCATCACATCAAAGTAGATAAACAACAAAGTGTGATCTTTACCACAAAACATCTGTGTGGTTAGAGGATAATTGTACTGGAACACCTCGTATATTTATTAACACTAATCACAGCAGTATTTAAATAAAACCTTCTAACATGTGATGTGTGTTCTGCAGCTGCTCTGTAGGAACTGCATTTGTAAAAATGGTGACTGTGACGGCTCACCGGGGATTTTCTGCACTACTGTCAAAACTGCCTTCACTGTGAAAAGTTATTAAAATGATCTGATTTAGCAGACAGCTTCTTTGATAGCAAATTGTAGAAACACCTGGGTGCCCTGAAATTTTCATGTAGATGGTGAGATCTGTTTTCCCACAGAGTGCGGTCTACGTCAAGGTCTTCTCCTCCCTCTCAGTCGTGTCAGTATGAATATACAATGAATATTTTGACGGCACCACAGTGTTTGATGTTTCGCCTTTATACTCTGCTCTCGTTGCGTTGGATGTAAAATGACACAGTGACTGAGCATGAATTGCAAACTGTCTGCTTTAATTGAAGAGTGTTTACAGACAAAAGAATCAGTAGAGGCACAGACTCATTTTTAAATTTGTCCATTGTCAAGGTCAAACTGAGACTCTCCTCTGACTTAAACAATGTTCACTTGTCAGTTTCAGTTTGTAGTTACAGATCTGTGACTTACAGAAGCTGCTGACATTTATGAAACACAAGTGAACTTTACTAATTTCGTTTACTCAGTAGTATGGCTGCATGCAACACCATCAGAAAGTCTGAGCTCTATCACAGACAGAGCAGACGGCCACACTGAGCCAGACAGCAGAAGCTACACAAGACCCCCAGTCTCTGAAGTCGTCTTCTTATCGCCCGTCTTGTCCTGCTTTTAGCTTGTTGAACCAAATAAACATTAACCGAGGAAAAGTGCACTGCTAACATCAATTTGCAGGCTAGATAGCTAATTAGTCGCTCAGCTGCAGCACATTAAACAGCACAGAAACGCACCTGAAAATGTCACTTCGGTCCATTTAGATGCTGCTGTTTTCTTTACTCTTCAGTTTCACTAACAACATGCTGCCTTCTCATGACTTGTAGCTACAGAACAAGTTTGTTTGCCTTGTTTCTCCTTCCCTGTGGTGAATATGATGCTCTGGCTGCCTGCCAGCTGCTGTCAATCAAACACAGACACACATTTCTGATATTTCCCTAAAGGCCCTTTTTCTTCCTTTTGATAATAAAAAAAAACTTTTAACATTTTTTTAAAAAACACATTGTTATTTTTGACTACAAATAAATGAGGTTTCAGTCGTCCTGATGACGCTAAATACTCTTAAACACATGTTAAACTTTAAAGTGAAAATCACAAACTGACAGATTGACGGCACAAAAATACTTCTTGCATTAATTTGTTGTTAATTTAATGTAGTTTCAAATTTCAACATTTTATTAGTCACTTTACATTAAATGTAACTTCACAGGAACATCTGTGTTCAGGTTAAAATTGTAGACTTGCAGATGGATCGAAACAATAGAAACTATAGTTTTTGGTTGTTATGATCATTTCTACAGTCTCACGTTAAGTTCACGTTTTCTGATCATCTTTGCATTAAGATGCTTCAGGGGAGCGGGGCTCATCATCAAAGTAAAGTGAATCACATCATTGTCTTGTGATCATCTCAACCTGATTGTGCACTGCACACAGCCCAGATCTACACTTATGCTCCAGTTCAAAATTATCTGTCTGATCACTAGGCATGAAAAATGTAATCTTCTTCATCAGCTGATTTTCAAAATCAAACCCGTCTAATAGCATGTAAAGTGCTGGTCTGCAAAATACCCGACACATCAGCACTGAACCTCTACGATACCATGACTGTAGGCGATCATAAAGACACACAACATTACCTGTTAGTGCCTTTTACCTGCACACTGTAGGAAAAAACAGCACTCTTACATGCTGAATGTCAGGTCTCTAAAACGCCATAAAAAATAAATGAAGAGCACAGAACAATTTTGGCATTTTGACACCAGAGGATTGTTAAAACCAGAACAGGAATAAAAGATATTGAGCTCCATAACTGAATAAAATGAACACATACTGTGAATCTCTAAAGAGACCTGAGGTGTGTGTTTAAGGGTCAATGAGGATGTTCTACCTCCAGCATCTGCAGCATCTGGCTTACAGTAAAGATCTCCTGACTGAGATTTTACCCTTTCATTGATTTTCACTCAAATTTGTTGCAACAGCCAAATGCTTTCCTCTTTTCTCGCTGAATAGAGCTCAGGGTTTGAAGAGGCAGGTAAAAAATTCAGCCCTACAGCAGTTCTATCAAAAGTCTACATCTGTACCACCGTGAGTTAGCGTAGCACATGGGAGAGTTATCTCAGAGGTGTCAAAAATGATAATGATTTGCTTTTGAAATTCAAAACATTTTCCTCTCCACTGGCAGGAGAGGATGAATAAATATAATTTGATAGAATCTTTGTGCATTCTGGGGCAGTTTCATCACTGTGAACTATCTTTTATGAGATCCAATTTAATAATTTAACATCAGCTGCTGTGCATCTAAAAAGTAAGTTCATGTAAGGCCTGGAGGTTTATTGTTCCTTTTCAGTGACTTCCTTGTTAAGTGTCTTAAAGTTTCATCTCCAGCTATTTTTGTTTTTGCTTATGTTGATGACAATGAGTGTACATTTGTTGCACGTGCACATGTGGAGCAGACAGCTATAACTACGTTTCCTTGCTGTGCACGTTCTTAGTGCTGCAATCCACACACGCCTGGAGTGCTGCTGGGAAGCTCGGGGAATACTTCCCCCGTCTACACACACACATATACGCACACATACACATTAGCTTTTGCCTCAGGTATTTGGCTGTGCTTTACTTGAGTTAGCACCAAGGTTAGTTGCCTGACTGTGCACTCAGGAGGAAACCGTTCTCTAAACAACAAGGTTACAGTAAGTCACATGACCTGCTTGAGGAAAAACAAGGCACGTGGCACACTATGAGATTATGTTGTGTTATCTGATTTATCTGAACCACTACCATGGCTCTGCTAACACATTTGACTGACATCTATTATGAACGCCACTCAAACAACATGCTAAACAGAGCAAGCTGCCAAGGTTACCCTGTCCAAACAACACTAACCTGACCTAACCACTGCTTCAGGGACTCACTGCTGAGGAACCTGTCTCTGTTGGCTTAATTAATCACCACCACGGGCAGTTAGACGAATGGGCCCTCAGGCGTATTTGCCAGGACTGAAAGACTTTGAGAACTTTTATCCTGTCCTTAGTCTAATCACACTGTTGTGTTATCAAGAGCTGAGACACTTCCCCTCTGCTTCACAGCTCTGAGAGTTTTCACAGCCGAGTGTTGAATGTGAGGAGCGGAGTTATTCTGCCTCGGGCTCGTAACGTTCACTCTGCACTCCTCTCTCGACTTGGATGTTGGTGGACTTTTTGATTTGTTAATGTTTCACTAAATATTTCAATAAATTACAGCTATGTATCGTGGAGTGCAGGTATTTCTTGATGAGCCACAGTGATTAGCTTTTATTACAGCTAAAATAAAATTTCATTTAGAGTCATATTTCTAGACGCCTGGTAAATATTCACTCTGTCTTTGGTCTCCACCTGCTTTGTTGTTGAACAGATAGTGTTAGTGTTGAGTTGGTTTTTAAATATTTAATGAAAGCTGGTATCACCAGGTGTCTACAGGCATGCTGAGAGCTTCTTCCTATGCCTATGTAAAGGTCAGAGTCAGAGCTGAAGTAAATATAAACACCCCCTCTTTAACCAGACGTGTAAAGAAAAGTGTTGCATGTTTTAACAGGAGACAAACTCTGGTACTAGAACTGTAGTTTTGTTCACCTTCTGAAGAAATTTCCTGTAAGCTCCTTCCTTTTCAGAAGCAGTTCTTTTTTGTTCTGGTTCATAATGTAATCCCTTCACACCTGCCTCCATACTGTTGTCTTAGTTCTTACTTGGCTGACACGGTTTGTCACTCGTATGTTAAAACAATCTGCTCATGAATATTAACCTTTCCCAATCTGCTTAAAACACACTCACTCTCACACAAACACAAACACACATTTAACCTTGTCCTCTGCACAGTTTCACCAAGGGCTCAGAGCTTTTTTCCTCCTCTCCTCACAATAATGTCGTGGGTGTTTGAATGTTCTGGGTTCATGTTAATTTCTCACTATTTAATTTTATGTCTGAAAAGATTTAGTCTTCATTTATTACCCAAAAGTGTTCATTCATCTTTATCTCGCTCTTGTTCTTAAACTTTAAACA
This sequence comes from Lates calcarifer, assembly GCF_001640805.2. NCBI lineage: Eukaryota > Metazoa > Chordata > Actinopteri > Centropomidae > Lates > Lates calcarifer. The sequence goes on from NC_066834.1 coordinate 1,321,354, forward strand.
CATTAAAAACACATAATGATTTAAATCATCCTCAACAAACACAGCAGAAAACAACACTAGATGACAAATAATATTAATTAAAGAGGAAATTATTCTTATCACCCTTCTTCTAGTTTGCATTTAATTTCACTCTGAACAACAAAGTGTTTATTACGTCTGGTTGGTTGTGAATTATTCCTGATAACCTCCGTCTGTTAGCAGCAACCTGAAATCCTGAAGCTTTATAATGAATCTGGTCTCTTCTGTTGTTGTTGTATAGCCTCAATATGCTGCAGGGGACTGATGCCTTTGCTTTTAATAAAATTATTAAAACATGATACCAGAATCCAGTTTCCATTTGATTTCATTTCCTGCTGATTAGTATTTTTTAATTAATGGTGTGCCATTATTATCCAGGACATGAAATTCACTTTTCACAGACCTTCTCAATGAGGTAAATTATGATGAAATTAATTATTTCCTGACCATTTCTTCTTTCAGTAGTAGAAGTTTAATAAAGTTAAACTTGTCTCTGTATCGTATACTGAGGCAAATCATTGCACACCCTGCAGTCACTAATGTCAGAGCACATGAAATGACATTCTCTGTTCCCAGTTTTCAGCAACGTTTCCTCCTCACCCCCGTGTCTCCACAGACATAAATAAAACCGTGCTGTCCAATAACAGAAAAGCTCTGCAATATTCACATCTGACTGTGGCACATTGCATAATGTCCCAACAGGTATTATGACTCAACAAAACTGCTGTATGAAATGAAAAACCTTGGAAAGCATTTGTGCTGTTTGCATGTTTTTCCATTTATGTTGCAAAAAAATATGGCTGCACTTAAATTTCAGAGCTAGACACTGTAATCATGAAAGTGCAGTTGGAAAACTTTTATAAACACTCTTCAAGATGATATCACTTCATTTTTATCTACTCCATCTACTGCTTTTTTGGCATTTAAACCACAAGCCTGTGGGTAAAGCTCCCTGACTGTTAAGCACACTCAGAAGTTTGCCTCTAAAGTGCATTAAAACCTCCTGGAAGCAGGACAGAATTTTTAACAGATGCCACCGGTTTTTTATGGAGTCTGGACATGAGCTGAGTCTATCAATAAGGACCACAAGCAGTAACGTACTGTTTGTCACTCTGAGGGTGTGTTTGTTAAATGTCTTTCTGCTCTCAGTGCTGTCAGCGCTGCTCAGCTGTAAAACAAAGCAGGACTACGCTCACTGAGCCTTTTTTAATATAAAAGGAGTTTGTATGTGGTGCGAGAGCACACACAGAGGAAGCTACACTTTCTCTAAAAATTATCACACATTACCACTTGATTAATTATTAAAGGAAGTCTGTGTGGCTTACTCTAGTGATACCTTTAGGGAAATTAGCTTCACTTTCCCCTATCTGTTGGGTCAAAGAGCAAAGTCAGCTACCAAGCAGCCCACCAGCTGCTTGTACAGATTGAATCTTTTGTTCAAGGGCACTATAGCTTCTCGTAATGCATATGAACTGCCGGTGCTTCTGCTGAAGGACAGCCAGTCAGTCTCTTTAAATAACAGGCCACCCTTCACCTGCTAACATACATTACAGCACAAGGAAAACAGCATTTATCACAGTGATTATATTAGCACTATCATTTGTCCACATTCCTCAAATGTCACCTTACGCACAACCTCACAGGTAGGTTGAGAAGCTGTGACCTAGACAAACACTCACACTATTTGTCTTCCTGTGCCTCCTAGAGACTCCAGGGAGGGGAGAGGATGGTCAGACGGACACGTCATTCTCTGATTCGTCGCTGTTCACTCACTGGGGCCAGGAGCTCAGCCCGGACAACCGGCGGGTGGCGCTGAAGATGTTCCAGTACTACGGCTATAACGGCTACCTCAGTGATCGTCTCTCTTTAGACAGGCCAATACCAGACCTGAGGCCTGATGGGTAAGAGCGCAGGAAGAATGGTGCTCAAACACTGTCACCTTTACATGCTAGCACCCTATGCTAGATGTTAGCTGTTGGTACAGTAACCTATGTTTGAGTAAATTCATTATTTCACTGCTGTTTTCTGAAGGTACATGCAATATTATATTATGATTTGATGAAGATAATCCAGTGATAATGAGCAATAAAATCAAAGGGCAGTGGAGGCCTGTGGGAATGTAATTATTATTTTAAGTATTTGGTCATTAACTAATGTATTTGACCTGTTGGTGCCACTAGATAAAAAGTCAGGGAATCGCCTACATTATTACATTTCATCCATAGGGAGACTGAATATATGTCACAAATTTAATGACAATCCATACAACAGTTGTAATTCATGGCAGTGCTACAAGAAAAGTGAGAGTATCACCAAAGTCTTTAGGATTCAACACCTGGGAACCACGACTGTCTGTACCAATCCCTCAAGTAGATGTTTAGATGAAGTGAAAATCTTTGACCTGGCACTAGATGAAAGTCACCAAGTCATTAGAATTCATCCTTTAACACTGGTAACAGTCTGGACCAACATGGTGGACCAAGCAGCTGACTGACAGATTTCTACCGTCCCTAAAAATCCAATATTGACACGAATCAGCTCTGCTCACTGATGTAAACAACCTGGAAAATTATCAGTTATCAAACAGCCTAGAGTCTGTGCTGCAACTAACCGTTCATCTGCCGTCCAAATGTTAGTTTTACTTTCATGTCAAACAATTGGCAAATTATTTCAGCTCAGGGACATTCCTTTATTTTGTGATTCATTAAGAACTATGGCAAGAAGGAAAAATGTTTTAGAACGGTCCAGTGAAAGTAATATTTATCTTGTTAATAAGTACAGGACCTATTATTATGTTCACAAATTACATGACTGTTGCTCAACTCTAATGTAGAGAATCCAAGAGCAGAAACACAACACAATATAATATATATATATAAAACACAATATTACACTTAATGAGTGATTGTGGTTTCAAAATTAAAGAGCCAAATATGATTTCAGTCACTGACCGATTGAGGCCAAATACTGAAATACTACAAAGGTGCTAATGTGCTAACAGAGTCAGGGAAGAGTACTTGCTGCAGTTTTATCTTGCTTCTTTGTTATACAGTGCACATCAGTCTGCAGTACATTAGTAAGGACCAACACTGCTGCGTGTATAGAATACTTCTCCCCTCGCTCTGCACTGATCAGCTGTTTGTCCCGACGTGACGCTCCCTCACTCCGCTAGCTTAATTAGCTGTTAGCCTGCACACTGCAGCTAAAACATTAGCTAAACATTAGCTCAAATGACCAAGACTGCTCTTCAACACAACTGCTTCTGTTTCCAGCTTTTATTTAAAACACTCTGTAGCTCTCTGTGTCGTTCGTCTCCTCCAGTTTGACGTTAGATTACAGCGATTGAAGGTTGTTGAGGGAAACAGAGCCGCTAGCTTAACTACAACACAGGTGCAGACTCCACCCCCAGCCAGTCTGTTAAAGGGCTGTTACTCTCACTGATATGAGCACTACACTGTCAGTGCTGCTTGCAGGATTACTGTTCTGGGCCGCGGTGGAGTGGCTATTTTAAGAGACGTATCCAGGGTGTAGGTAAATAACAGCTAGCTGTAGCAACGTTTAGCTAGCATTAACTTAACTGAGACAAACGTGCCTAACAAAGTTCATGTTCCAGAGAAAACTATCGGACTGAAAATGTCTCAGAAACGTCTAACAGCTGCTATTTATCACGTTTCATGTAGAACTAAACACACTCATGTAGATATATTTTAATTACTTACCTAAAAGATGCGGTGAACGAGCAACGCCGACATTAACGTCCGCTCCCGCCTCTACCCAACTACGAAGTATTTCCGGATACGCTGGAATTGGAGCATGCGCAGTAGCTCACCTGATCAGCGTCACTGTTTTGAAGATCCTCGTACTCATTGGACTGATTGACATCGATGACATTAATTAATCCGATTTTTCTTTAAGCATTAACCCCATTAATCACTTAATGAAAATAAACAGAATCAATTCACTTTGTTTTTTCACTTTTCTGTAATAACAAATGAACTCATGAGGCAGCTACTGTACAAAACACTCTCTCAAACACTGAGTGCTTCTAATTGAAAACCACTAAAGACTTTATTTCTGCCTACAGCACTGAGCGCAGCTACCTGCTGTAGAGTTAATCATATTATCCAAACAGATGAAAACTCTTTTAGATAGTAGGCTTGATTAAGGGGTCATTCTAATTGTACCAATATGTCACACATCCCCATGGCTATCTGAAGTCGGCAGGACACAGCACATGCTTCCTGTCCTCAGCCTATAAATTAACGGGCATGTGCCGTTTATGAAGCCTTATGCTGTTATTCATGCACTGTGGGCACTTTGATTAAGTCATAGTCCTGAGTCCTTTTACTGGAGATTGTTCACACCATGTTGGTCGTCTGTGACTCACATTTTCAAACCCAGCTTTCATGTTCACATCACCAAGGTTACAGCGGCAGAACACAGAGTGACATCCCGGTGTGAAAGTTTACACAGCTCACAGATCTTCGGGGCATTTTCTCCACTGTACGTCACTAAACTCCCTTCAGACCATCCATCCCCACCAATACTGGCTCTGTACACTCATGCAAAACTGTTCCAGGGGATACATTAATCACACACATTTTGCATCCGTGTTTTTCCAACACATCCCCTCGTGGTGCCTTAACTGTGCTTTTCTGTAAATACAACATGCCCTGGTCAGTAATGAACCGTGTGATTTGGTAACAGTTGTGTGGTTTGGTTATATTTGGCAGGCAGGTAATATCACAACCCCAGAACAACTCACTCTTAAATTAAATGGTCATGTCAAGAAGATTATTATGAGGAGTCTGCAGCAGATTTTGCTTCCACAATCCACAAACTGTTACTGAGGAAATAATTGTCTTCCAACAGATTTGTGTCATTGCACGCAAAAAAGATTATCATCATCCAAGATTTCAATTTCAAAAACCTTAATTCAAACATTACCTGCAGCTTTATGGTCATATTTTTACAGCTTCCTCTCTCTGCATTTCTTGGAAACTGGCATCAGATTCTCTCCTGGGAGAAGAGGCTGGGCTGCTCATTCACAATGAAAATGTCAGCATGTGGTGGCAGGAAACAATGTTTTAAAAAGGGAAAGAGGAGCTTGACTGATGTTAGACCCTCACACACAACCATTCATTTATTCCTCCCAATCCTTTTTAAAACTGCATTGCAGGTGCACCACTATTGCAGCAACCCGCTGATCATTATATTTCCATTTTTAAAAAAGAAGGAAAAAAAGAAAATAGCTGGCCATGATCTGGTGCCAGTGCCTACATTCATACCTGATATCGTCTGCCAAGTAGCTCTTTAGGAATCAATGTCAAATTTATCTGTTAATCCTTTAGACAAGATACAAACATTGCCTCACAAAGGATTTGTTATTTGTCTTCCACAGGTGCAGAAACATCACTTATCCTTTAAACCTTCCTCAAGTGAGCATCGTGTTCATTTTTGTGAACGAAGCCTTGTCCGTCATCCTGCGGTCCATTCACTCTGCCATCAACAGGACGCCGTCCCACCTCCTCAAGGAGATAATCCTGGTCGACGACAACAGCAATAACAGTAAGCAGCAGCTTAAATCCCCTAAACGGTGTCCAGGTGTAGCAACCTGAAGACACTCTGCATGGAAAGAGTTTGGGGGGTAAAGTATAAGAATAGATTAAACAGTGTGATTATCTGTTTGCCACGCTGTGACTGTTTCCTGTCCTGGTGGCCTGTGGGCTGCCATCTTTGTTTTCATCTGGAAACAGAAGCGTACAGAGCGCCCCCAGGAGACAGCTGCAGAAAAATGACACCAGTAAATCCATGTACATGATTTGTAATCTATGCACATGGATTCTTAATCCGTGTCCACAACTTTGCTTTCGGATCAGGAATCCAGGAACACGGTTTCTAATGTGAGCACACAGATTACACACGGCTCTTTGTTTTTCTGCACTGAACCCTGAGGGGCTCCGGTGCAACATGGGAAATGGATTGAAAACTGTTTTTATGGTGCAGCAGACTGAATATTTTTTATCCAGATGATTAGAGTTAAACATTTGATAGAGAATCTGAGGGTCACTGCCGTGATCTGAATGTAACCTAATACATGAACTATAACCTCAGTCTGTTAGGATGATTAAGACCCATTTTACAAGACATTGTTAAATCGAACCAGAGTCCATGTCCAGTAACACAGCACTGACACCTCTCACACTTTTAGCTTTCAGACACTCACACTGACAAACAAATGTAGAATATCAGCTCCTCCTGAAAAAACAGGTGAGCTGTTGCTCACAAATTTTTTATTTTCAGCAAAAGTCCAAATATTTTTCCTCTAGAGAATCAGAATGACCTTTGTCTGGCGTCAGGTGGGTTACAGGTGCTGCAGTGTGTAGTGGCATTCCTGCAAACATGGAACTAAATAAAACAAAATAATGCAACAGATAATAGGCCTAATAATGAAAAAGTTATTGTACTATAGTGTATCTGGATACACACACAACAGTCAGGTTGCTTCATCCAAATTACCAATAAATAAATAAACAAATACGATAAAACAGAAATGAAAATGTTGTTTTCTCTCGTGGCGTCTGGACACTTACACAGTTAGATTTAATTTGAGATATCTGTCTCTAAAATTTCACCAGTACAATGGAGGTGAATGGAATTTAGCTGGTGCTGCATTAACGTCTCTCTCCAGAAACGGTGCCATTGTTACTGTGGACAGTCCACATCCACACGACACGGTGGAGCTACTTCCTACAGTGAAAATAGTCCTTATAAAAACTGCCTGTGGAGACCACCCCGCCCACACTTGTTAATGAAACTGTTGGGACTCTGACAGCCATTTTATAAAGTAGTTTCCAGCAGCTTTGTGCCCTATAGTTTACATACCATTGCCTCATGTGGAGAAATCTATACCCGTGATATTTACTGCTCCGCTGACGGCTTCCAGACTCCTTTACTGTTTTTAATTAGTGGCTGAGTTCACTGGATTTAACCGATAGATTAATAACACTAATTAGCTGCAAAGCCTGGATATTTGCCTGAGGCAGAAAACAATCCAGCAAGGTGAGGAAGTGTTTGTAAATATCTTGTCTGCATTTGCAGCTAATTCTTTACATCTGCATGCACTGGATGTAAAGTAACAGTATCAGGTCGAAAAGATATCCAGTACATGCTGATAATGTGCGACTGCTGAGCTCTGATCACTCGTTATTACTGAGATGACGGATGTGTTAGAATACTGATCGGTGACTTTAGTCTGCCATGAATTAGGTTTGAAGTCACCTGTGAAAAGTGGACCTGGTAATTTACAGTTAAGACTCAAATACATTCCAAAGGCAGAGAGCAGGCTATAAAAAGCTAATGATACTGTGCCAAGGTCATTTATAGGCAATACACTTTCAAATGGGCTGTGCGCTTGTAACAAGGACTGAGACAGCCATTAGGGCCGATCAACATGGGAAATACTGGCACTGGGAAGAATATGTTTACCAGAGTCAATAATGCAAAGCATGTAGCATGGCCTGTAGCTTTGCTGGAACAGAATATAGATCACTGTGGTGCGTCCTCGTAACTTATCTCAACGCTGTGGAAAAAGAATGATCTCTGTTCGTCAGGCTGTTATTAACCAGGAGGTTGAATATCCAAAGTTATCTGTTCATTAAGAGATGTAAACGTGACAGCACCTGCCCACTCCTCCGTGCACAGGAGGATTATCACATCACATCCCATAAACATTCATATTTCATCACGTAATTGAGAGCTGGGAGCAGACGCCTTTAGCTCCTTCAGACACCCAAATCATGCCCTGACATTTTGCTGATGGCATTTCACCCTGTTTGCTTGAGCACTCTGTCACACTGTGTCTGATAGGCCTGGTGTTATCATTATCGCCATGACTGTGAATCTTATCTGTGTTAAATGTCATTAGCCTGTTGACCCGTGATGCTGCTGAGATTGTTGAAGGGGGGTCATCGTCCACCGCTAACCTCCCAGGCATCCGCAGCTTTACATTAGTCATCCACCACTGTCACAGCTCACCTCCGAGAGGCATTAGCATGCAGGGGAACGTGTAGCCATCAAGGGAGAGAAGGGCAAATTGACCTAGCTGATTCTGCCTTAATTGGATAATGTCCCAAACTGTGGCCCGAGAAAGGCTCGTCTGTGTAAGAGCCAGGTTCTGAGGAGGGCTCATCTATTAGACAGACTGTCGGAGGACTTCTGATTCTATACTTTAACTTAAATACTAATACCAAGGAGTCCTGTGCAGGTGGAAGGTGAGTGATTTTGTGCAAAATGTGTTTTGTCCTTTAAAGAATCATCTCTTCTTGTCGTATTAGTCTCCTCCATGTGCCTGTTTTTCACACAGCGCCGTGAAAAACAGCAAATATCAATCAAATAATCAATGAATCAACTTATGTATATCCAGGTTTAATATTCACTGCAGGTGACAGTTTGTTGCTGATCAGACCCTGAGGTTTGTCTCCACTCTGCATTTCATAATGTGGATTCATTCAGCACCTCAGGTGAGCAGATAACTTCCAGCAAAGCAGCTGGATATCCATCGAGCGCTCTCTGCAGGTCCAGCTAATGAAAGCTGAAGGGCACACACAGGCTGGGACCATATCTGCAAAAAAACAGCAAATCTGTGTTTACGGCTCACAACTATAAAATACAAGCAGTGCACATTTGCACTGGAACTTCAGCAACATGTGTTTGAAATGTTTTTAACAAAGTGGACTCAGAGTATTTGGTAGAGAGACTGGTGGAATGGTGGAGGAAGAGCGAGTGTCAGTTGGATATTTTAAACACAGATTTTCACAACCGCAGAGTTGTGTAGTGAGATATTGCCAAGTTGTGTAGTGCAAACCACACAGCAGCTGTGAGACCTGTATCCATGCCGATTTGCCATCTGCTGTGCCAGCAATAACGCCTGTGTGGTGATGAATGGTGTTTAGTTTGAACATGCACGAGGAGAAGACACAAACAAGTTCAGTTCAGACGCACGGTGGTGAAGCAGCAACAGGTCACAGATGAAAGGACACGGTTTCTAAAATCCCATTCATCAATCTGATATCAGGTTACACACAGAACTACAGATTGATGACACTGTCACAATTAAATCCTCTGCACGCTCAGAGGAACGCAGATCAGGATTTAAAGTCGCTGAGGGTTTTGTTTTGAAAGGTTTTGTGTGTTGTTGTGGAGTCGGAGGAGCAGTTTCACTCAGTGTTGTTTTGTCATGTCACACTGAGGGTGGGACACAGGCTGTTACCGCTCACCATTAGCTTTCCTCTTCATCATCTGAGACAAACCTCTGGGCGTCGTCTCGTTACATTTAGAGTATGTTACTGGATTTGCTGCCTGACTGCACAGCGCCGTTGGAAACCTGTTGTTCCAGTCCGACTCCATCCAAGAGCCCATCGCTCTCCAGCTGAGCTTCAGCAGGATGTCAGTCCTGAGAGATTGATGGCTGCTGGCCATCAGCCATTCCTGGTGTAATGAACTGAGCTTTATTATGATTTGTTATGAGGCATAACACGTCATCTCTCCTGTTTTCAATTCGCTCAATTATCAATGGATTAGGAATCATTACAGATACAGTAATCTGGTGGAACGTCATCAGCAGCTGCTCGCATGAGTAAACAAATACTTTTTAACAACAGAGTGTTTCTCAGCTCTGTGATTCCCTCTGCTTTAGCTTCTGATTCTGATCAAGGGCAGATTTACACCTGGGATTTTAGCCAATTGCAATTAACCAGGGAGAATAGAAAACCGATCACCGCTGCCTCACCTGAGCAGGACACTGTCACACTGAACACACATGTAGGTGGCAGCAATGCACCAACAAAGGCCTTTGTTAGGCGTCCAGGATCCACAGGACACAGGTCATAACCTCCATCATTCAATAATGTGTTGACTCATGACTCATTCATCAAATATATATAGAGATTTTTAATTACACTGGTTCATTATTACCTTCTCTTATTCCATAAAACACCACACACTGTCCGTAAAAAGTGTGGACACCAACAAGCTAAAATTCCAGGATAGTTAACCTCTGAAGGGACTGCTGATGAAAGGATGAGAGGTCTAATATTTCTTATTCTAGATAAGTTGCTGTTGTGGAGGCTCTGATTCATATGCTGTGAGATGTGTTCACGAACAGGTGCCAACATCAGCGATCATGCCAAAGAGTCTATATTTATCTTTGGAACAGCAGGAGAAAATAAAAATATTCACTGTATAAATTATAATTTCCATCTAAATGAATGAGTTCTGAAGCAGGGTCCTGTGTTTCTGTGCATCATGGGACTGTACAGAATCTTTATGTTTGGGGAAAACATCCTGCTTTAATCATATTCTGTAGACTGGATGAAGGCTGGGTCTTGTGATGACAGTTGTTTTTGAATAACAGAAACCATCAGATTAACTACTTTCTCCAGCGTTGTTGGGTTGGAAAATCAACTTTTTTGAGTTTTTTTTTTTTTTTTTTTTGACTTGATAAAACATCTCAACCTGCCTCTAAAGAAGCCAGGCGCAGCATGATTTCATGGCAGCCGCTTTCTGTCTGCCTGCAACTGCTCCACATTCCCTTTAAACTCTAAAGGCACCGATGGTTAAAAGTGAAATGGTGAGAACACAGCCTCAGGTAATTTAAACAGGGACTGATGAAACGCGGCGCTGATGAAAGCTTTATTTTTCTCACCAGCTTCACTCTGTTGTACAGTATGGAGTTATGATATAATGGTTGCTTTTGCTTACTCACTGGCTGCTGCTGAAAGCATGGTCTATTTTTAAAGAAAAAAGTGGAAAATATTTCACTTGCCTTGGAATTTTTCTAGCTGAACCACACAGGGAACCTCTAATGCGCTGCTGTAATTTATTGTATTTTTGAGAAATGTTTCAGAAATATTGCTCCCACTTATAACCTGTTGGGAGAACTTTGATTTTTTTTTTTTTCATATAGGTAGCAGCGACTCTTTTATCCTGCAGGGCATCTCATCATACAGCTCAGGTAATAATGCAGGTAAACTTTGAAGCCCAACATTAAACCAGACGGACTTCCTTCATCTCCTCCCTCCATGTTTTGAAAAGCATTGCAGGCTGAGTCCTCAATATTGCAATATCCCGTTATGACTGGTAAGCCCCATGGAGGTCTGCAGCGCTGGCTCAGGCTGCTGCCTCTTTGGTCCAGTGATCAAAGCAGTGAAGCATGAGGACTTTTGGCCCAATAAAATACTGCCCAGTGAAGGAGGACATGACAACGTCTTGTGGGTGGAAGTTTGTTCATAAGCAACTCTCCGCTCTTACTCACCTATCTCAAATGAGATCTTCAAAGACTCCTCAGATATGAATGTAAAATTCATGTGCGTCCGTGTGCTTTGTAGATGAGCTGAAGGAGAAGCTGCAGGATTTCGTGTCTGAGACCAACAGCCAGCGTCCAGGATTCATTAAGATGGTGCGGCACGCCAAGCAGGAGGGTTTGATCCGGTCCAGAGTGAGCGGGTGGAGGGCTGCCACCGCTCCAGTCGTTGCCCTGTTTGATGCCCACGTCGAGTTCAACGTCGGCTGGTGAGTCACTGGCAACGTGTGCAGCATGAGGTTAGAACAGCTCAGCACAAGCGCGCTGGTTCTTGAGTCATATCGCTGTGTGTGGGATTTCTGAAAATGATTTAAAAACAAAGACTGGCTCTTTTTCTGGAGACTGACAGATCCCACTAATCTGCCATGGCACTCACACCAGGTAACTGCACACTGCCCCAAATCTGTCATTAGAATCTGAACAACATTTTACCATCATCAAGCTAATGTGCTTTTAAATCTTTACTGTGTGTGTGAGATACTTCAAAGATCCAGACAGGCACCTATTAAAGCAGAAGATCTACATTTTACTACTTAAAGACTCACTGTGAAATATACAGCTACAGCAGCCAGTTAGCGTAGCTTAGCAAAGAGGCTAGAGCTGCAGCCGAACGTCAGGAGAGGGAGCGAGGTAGAGGAGAAAATGACTTCAGAAAATGTTAAAGAAAACTCGAGTTCCTGAAGAAGACGCCCCGACAGACAGAAGTGTAGAGCTCGACACAAACACTGGTTTGATTTATTTGATGACATAAATCAACTGAAAATCATTGTAATAAATTTTTTTCTGCAGCACCCAGCCCCAGTCTGAAGGGAACAAAATCTGCTTCCACTTTGTTTTTTACAGCTTAACAAAACAAGATATCAGTAAGCTTTAGTAAATAAGCTGCAGATTTGTTTCAGTACGGTTATTCTCATTCTTTCATCTCACTCTGAAGAAGAAAGAAAATAACCTTATTTCCCAAAATCTAAAATTATTGTTGCAAATCTTCACAGAACATTCTTTTGAATAAATATTCTTGTCAGACTAATAAATTGAATTGAGAAAAGGTTCCTGTAGTTGACAGCTGTGATCACCAAGGTAATGGAAGAAATCTTTCAAAACAAACTCTCAGTAAATCTCCTCTCTCTGTATTTGAAGGGCTGAACCCATCCTGCAGAGAATCCAAGAAGACAGAACTCGGATAATCTCTCCGTCATTTGACAACATCAAGTACGACACGTTTGAGATCGAGGAGTATCCGCTGTCTGCCCAGGGCTTTCGACTGGGAGCTGTGGTGTCGCTACCTCAACCCGCCCAAGTCCTGGTGGCACAAGGGCAACAAGAGCGCTCCGATCCAGTGAGTGAACACAGCTTTATCTACACAGCCTGGACCTCATGTGACGTGATGTTCTAAAATGTAGAATTCAGTAAGAGGCTAAGTTGTGCAGCATTAATGCAGAAATTACATGTCGTGCAAGGTCACGTTTCTCTTGCTGCTGTCGCCATAGCAACTGTGCCAAGCTAACATCACCTGCACAGAGAGCAGCAGCAGACAAATAAAACTGGTCTCCATCATCTTAAACCCCCCCCCCCCCCAGGAGCCCGGCCCTGATTGGCTGCTTCGTGGTGGACAGGCTGTACTTTGAGGAGATCGGTCTGCTGGACGAGGGGATGGAGGTGTACGGGGGAGAGAACGTGGAGCTGGGCATCAGGGTGAGTGATATTGCCATTGTTCATCCAGGTGACGTCTGGAAAATTAACCATGATAATGACACTTAATGGGTGTTAGAAGCAAGGTCACGGCGGCCCCCGCTCTCTGCCATGTATGTAAAACACTAAGGTCATTTGGCTTTAAGCAGTGTGCTCTGTGCTTTTAAAGACTGTGTAGAGATGGAGTGGCAGTAAATGAAGCTGAGTCGTCGTCATTCTGACGATTTGCATTAAAGAATTAAACAGTGGCACAGAAACTGATTCGTTCCTAATGAAGACAAATCATTAAAAACCAGTCACAGATGTGTAACTGTGCAAAATAATCTGACCTCCCTCTGTTTAATCTCCCAAAATTAAAATGTCCAGTTTCTTCTAAAAGCTCGAAGGACGTCTCGTCCATGTTGGTTTGAACATTGAGGGGTCAAAGGTCATTCACCTCAGTCTCCAACTTATATATATTTACAGTCGTAGTTTAATCTGGAGCTTTCAATCATGTGATGTAACCTCATAAATATATATATATTTATTTTAATGAATTATTTCTTAAGATAACTGGGACTGTGACTTTTTTGCCAAATGTTTCTGAAGCAGGAGTCAAAGTGCAGCTGTTTGCCGACTGTTTTCAGCTCTGTGTGAAGTCGTAGTTAGTGAGTATATATATATATATATATATATATATAAAGCAGGAGGATGGTGTATTTGGGATTGACTGAGAGGAAACCACAGTAACCACAGCCAGGAATTTATGAGTCCAAGTTTCACCCACCTATTTATTTATTTTAATTATTCTGATTTTTCATCATTCATTTCTTTAACTCATATTTGAATGATATGTTCTCAGAACCTTCTCCAATAATTAAAGGACCTGAAATGACACAGACTGAGACACAGACACAGAACGCTTTAAAACTAATGCAAATGATCCTTTAGGAAGAGTCCCCCGAACACACGCTCGGTGTGCGTTCACATTCAGCAGAACAACGAAGCAGATGGGCCAGAGAAAGAACAGCGCTCCGCAGGGATAGCTAATGATAGCTCATATCTACTGTACAAAGATCATTAATGCAGCTATCAGCCTGTTCAATAGCAGCGAGGAGCGAGGGACAACTCCTCCTCAGCTGCACTCTCACTAGATTGCACTGTGAGGAGGAAATGGAGACGAGCTGACGTCAGGACGCCGAATGTGGAAATATCCATCCTCACTAATGACAGAGATGCAATCATCAGTAAAGAAGAGAGATTAGTCCCCTAAGTCATTTTCCTCCAGAAATGACATGCTTTTAGAATTCCTGGGCCTGATAATAGCCTCTCTGGCTGCTTTATTGCTGGACACATTGATGATTTTATCTCATATATTATAAAGCCTGGTCCTGCCCCCCCCCCCCCCGTATAAACAGTTTGATGAATCACGTCGGTTCATTGCTCTGTTTCTCAGTATCGAGTCGCCCTCCATGTTGTTTACTTGCTCAGGCTCTGTTGGACTGAAGGAACTCGCCCTTGCCTGGAGGTCGATGGAGTTTAGAGTTCAGTAATGCTTTTGAAGCAGAGGGATTGGGGGGGGGGGGGAGGACCCTGGCTTGGCCCCAGATTAGCAGCGCTGGAGAGCCCCAGCAGGGTCCGCCTATGTCTGTCTGTCTGTCTGTCTGTGTGCAGCGCATTGGTCATGCCTCCAGACCACCTGCCAGCTCAGACTGGCTGCTGACGGATCCTCAGAGACAAACACTCAAACCAGGCCAGCAGCTACAGGCTTTGGCTGAGGCTTGAAAGGGCTGTCCTGGGCGGTGGGGGGGGGGCGCCGCTCTCTGCTGTGGAAGCTGGATTTTTCTATCATGGCGCAGTGACGTTAATGAACCTTTAGTTCATCTGAGTTTCATCTCTCGGTGCAGCTGTGGGCGTGTGTGTGTTTGCATTATGTAGAAGACTTTTATTTTGAAGGGTACAGGTTAGCACTTGCTTTTTCTATTTTTCCTTCAGGCCTCATGAAGAGTTGTTGATATATATGTTTACAGGAGTAATTAACAGTCACATGCAGTCATTTAAACAGCTCTAAAAAAAACAACAAACAACAACAAAAGGCCGATTGAAGACCAGGCGGTCTGTGGTCGAGGTTCCAGTGATCTCTCACCAGCTGCGTCTCTTGTCTGAAAAGCCACTTTAACAATGTCAGATGTTTATGAAATGATTACAGTCACCACATATACAGTATATCCATTTGAGACTGAAGGAGGTTGTACATCTGTGGACGAGGGAAACTGATCAGCTCAGAGCTTGTTTGATCGTGTCTCTGTAGAGGAGAAGGTCTGAGTTACAAACTGTGCTCCCACTAGTTTTAATTCTTGTTTTTAATCTTGAGCATTGATACAGAAGAGATCCTGTCGGTGCGGGGGAAGTTATGGCGATACCATCTGTGGCGTCTTGCAGTAAACTGCTCAAAGATATTCATAGAAAGTGTGACAGCGTTAGAGCCACCGAACAACCTTTGGCCTGTCGCAGCTCTGTGTGTTGATTTGTTTCTGAACAAACCTGAGATATCGTTCTTTTACGAGTCAGACTGCAGCAGAACACAGTGCAGACTGGACCCGGTCCTGAAACTGAAGCATAATACAAATAATTTCCTAAAACACCTGTGAACGGTGGGTAATGTGCCAGAGAAGCCAGCCTGCAACAATGCATCACTACAGGAGCAGAGCAGGCATCATCACTCTCAGCTGATGCCAGGAAGGTTGTGCTGAGGAATGAGGATCATTGAGGGCCATGAAAAACAATTATGAGACGGGCTTTGTGCACAGTATTTATGGAAGTGGCGATAAAACACCATTACTGTCAAAATAATGATTTACACGTTAGATATTCAGCAGCGTGTAGCATCATCTGTATGAGCATTTTAAACAGCAACATGAGATTCTACTGTGATATTTAAAGAGACAGCGTACGGTCATTGATCAGAGCCTGGCAGCTTGTGTAGTTAAATACAACACTTCTTATAGAAAGTGTTATTTACATGTATGAAACAGGCAGATAAGCAGGAGTGAAGGCATGAATATAAAATATATACTGTATATTTATGATTCAACATATCACAGCAGCAGCACAGCATGCAAACAAAATCCATTTTAAAACAGGTTCACTCAACTTCTCTGTTTCCTCCTGAAGCACATTTCACTCAGCATTAACCATAAACATGACTCAGCTGTTTGTTATTGATCTGATGGGTGCTGCACGAGCATCAGGAAAAAACCATAAAGCTGTTTTTAAAATGTGTGTCAGCTTTTCACTCTCCTCCTCCTCCTCCTCCTCCTCCTCCTCGTTCTGTCTCCATCGTTTGAAAGGCACAAAAGATTTCGAGTTCTGTGTAATCATGTGGGATGAATAACAAAACGTCGCACCGTAATGACTCAGTCTGTAATTGTAGAACAGCACTGATTGAGTTTCATGACCCCCGGTGCTGCCGAAAATCTATTGAACCCCACTGAGTAATCTCCAACCAACAGGACAATCAATGGGAAAGTCTTTTGTCTGACAGAGGTAATGTGAAAAGTAATGTAGTGTAGTAGTAGTACAGAAAATTTAAAGAAAATCATGGACAAACATAAATGTAAACACATGCTGCAAAATGAATAGAAATGTAAAAATGACTTTAATTTATTTGTCAGTAGAAATTTAATCAGACTGAATAAACAAAACATAGAAAACAATAAAATCAACATATTCCCAGTGACAGTCAAGTTTATTCCTGTTAATTCTCACAGAAAATGTCCAACTCTGAACTTTGAGCCGTTCAGCTTTAATTAGTTTAAATCATCTTTAAACCTGTCGTTAACCTCTGGTGTCTGAAAAAGTGACATAAAAATAAATCGTCAAATGGAAACTATCTTCTTTTAGTGCTGTCCAACAAATCTGCTTTTTCTTCTTTAACCAAATGTTTAAAACCAAATGACCCTGAAGTCAAAGCAGGAGATGTTTCAGGAAATCATTTCACAGAGAAAGATGACGAGTGTCTGGAGCAACAACAAGCGTCATCCAGGGAGGGAGGGTGACGTACGGCAGGAGGACGAGGGGAGGGCGAACGCTCTGAGACCAGCACCGGTCCTGGTTGAGTCTGGCTTTGTGTATCACTAATCCTTCTTTCATTTTTCACACATTCCTCCTGAGTGTCTGTCCTGTATTTCTGAATCCATGAGACCATTTATCAGTGGACGACCTGTCTCACGTCCTCTCCCACCAATAACTTATTATTCATGGTTTCATTCTACTCAGCTGAAAGTTATATTTGCTGTAGTGTGTACTGTGAGATGAATGTGGATATGCCTCGATTTACATGTTCATCACCTCAAACACTCGCGAAGCTCCAACTTCAACCTGGAGCTGAAAGATTCTAAAATCTGAGTTTGAGGCTTTTTGAAATGTAACAGTGGAGTTTTTGAACCACAGCTCTTTTTCCATGAGTGGGTCGCCATTTTGTTTATCTCACAAGGACACACATGCACACAGGTGAAGCTACACACAACATATTTCAGTAAATTCTGAGCTTCGAGTAGAAAGTCTGAATAAAGACGACTGTGCAGATAGAAAACTTGATCACTGTGTGAAATGTTTCACCCCAGAAGGTGTTGTTGTGTGTGTAACGCGCCAACATGTCTGAGTGTTGATCTCCTCTCAGATTCACACTTTTTTTTGTGCTGATGATAAAATTCTGAGGAGGAAGGAAACTGTTGAAAACGAGCAGAGTCCCTCGTCACAGAGAGTTTAGTTCTCGGTGGGTTCAGTTTCACATCCACGCAGCAAAACTCCGCTCGTCTCTGTTCAGGCTGCAGGCTTTTATTTGGTAATAAGCACCTCTCAAGTGGCTGCAACTGGTGGGATTTCCCATGTACAGACGTGCCAAGAGATTCTTGTCATTAAGACTGCTGAATTAAATTCTTCCTGCTGCTGCTTCTGGAGGTAGAATCAGTCCGCAGCATCACAGCTATCAGCGTTTCTTGTTTTTATTTGGATTCCAGAGGCTTTATAAGACTGAAATACAGTCTCTGTAAATAACACAACACAAATGAACATGGCCAATGGCTCCTGTGTGAAGCAGTGGTAGTAAGGATTAGATTTCCAAAGACGTGGTAAGAAGAAGAAGAAGAGGGCGAGTTAGACGAACACAAACAACCAGTCAAGAAACTCACCAACATCTCCACCCTTCTAGAAAACTCCATGTTTTCAGTCAGACAGGATGTGATGGTAAGTGGTGCATTAATAATTCAGAGCTATGAATCTTCACTGGGCTGTCTGGATGCAGCCCGGTCTCCTACAAATTACATTTACATGCATTTATTCTTCATTAGAGATTTATGTTCAAGAGCAACGTTCATAACCGAGTGAGGGTCAGCGAAAACAAAAAGAGGATGGACGTGTAAAACATTAACCCGCAGCACCGACAGCCTGTTTTCATTTCTAATAAAAACCACTGCAGGGATTTTCACTGTTTAAACCCTTACTTCTCCCAAATTATCAAAATATATATACACACAGTTTTTCTTCTCAGTGGTACGCAAATAGTTTTGGCTCAATGATTTCTGCTCCGTCACATCAACAGCAGAGAGGGAGGTGACTGGGATTTCTCACTGCAGAGAGACACGATGTCCACAGACCTTCACTGTCCACAGTCTTCATGAGGATTAGTTTGTCTGTGGCAGCTTCAGATGAAAGGTCAAACATCAGTTTAAAACTTTCATCATCACAGACACAAAGAAAAGCAGCTGATCTTTCCACTCAACCTGAAAACAACAGCATGTTTGTTGCGGACATGACAGGGTCAGGACTGGAGTTTCTCACTGGTTTCACTGATGACTGCTGAGAGCGTGAGGGACGTCCTCTCACTCTAATCAAGTGTGAAGAGCTCTGAATAATGTTCTCATCAATAAGATACAGAGTTCTGCTGCTGATTTTATCGCAGAATATTTATTATTAATTCCTATTAGCTCACGTTATTCACACTGTAGACGGTTTTTATGGGTGAAAGTTGAATATAATGGCAGAGGTAGTCGAGCCAGATTTTTGTTGCTTCGTGTATTGGTTCATTCATCCGTCCATCCATTTTCTTCCACTCATCCGGGGTCGGGTCGCGGCGGCAGCAGACTGAGCAGAATATTCCAGACGTCCGTCTCCACAGCATCACTTCCCAGAGGATCCAGATTCCCAAACCACCTCAAGTGGCAACGTGGAGCAGCAGCTCTACTCTGAGCCTCCAGACGCTCGTGGGTCCACCACCCACAGGGATGAGCGCTGGGGTCAGGAGCTTCGTGCATCACACTCGGTTCTGGTTCATGGTTCTGGTTCTTCCAACTCTGATAACCTTCCTGCCAACCGTGTGTGATAGAGATGCGTCTCGTGTTACTGATCTGAGTCAAGTCGCTTTGACCCTTAAATTGTTCTTGGATCCAGATCTGTGTCAGAACCTGTTGAGTTTGTGGCATTTAGGCAGAGAAACGCTCTGATGATTCCTGTGGGTTTCTGTCTTCAACTGTTTTCTGCTCTGACCTTTATTCAGACACGAAGCTGAGATTTTATTTGCCAGAACATTTATGTAATTAAGTCATAAAACCAGTTTCACGTTGTGAAATGTACAAACACATCATCAGGAGTTGTTCAGATCAACAGGAGTCTGACAAACACAACCTTCACACTGGAAATACATCAGTTGTGTAACTCTGCTGTGAGTTTGTGGAGGCTGGCGGACAGTGATGGAGAGCTGATGAAGGATGGTCTGGAAATGGTTCAGCTTTTCTTTTCTGCAGTTTTCAGACAGCAGACAGAGCGAGCTGCTGCACACACACTGGAAACTATTGTCTACACTGCCTCAACTCTGCGCTCTGGGCAGCAGAAAGACGAGGCTAAGCTTCACCTTAGAAGTAAGTCTGTGCTTTGATGTGAAGGGCTTTATTACCACAAAATACAAAGGAAATGGGAAATGAATGCAGCAGGAAATATTAGGCTGTTTTTTAAAGCCAGTTAGGGTTTCTGTGGGGGACAGGAGAGGAGGTGCAGGGTGATGAAAGCAGATAGCTTCAGATACACAGACAGAAAAAAAGAAGCAGCATAGTAAATCACAGGAAGATATGGAGCTAAAAGTTCCTGAGGTTCTGCTCGTCTTGTCAGGAGCCTGTAGAAGCATATGTTTCTTTTGCTGCTGCATTTCTTTCCAAGTTTGACAGTTATCATCGAAGAGGTGTCACCGCGTTCGCACATCAGAAACTATCAGGATCCATGTAACGCCGCTGCTGCACATGGTTCAACCAAGGAGGGTTTCAAGCCATTTTTATCCGGTTTCTGTTTTGTTTTGAGCACAAATGGAAACAACCTGCAGACATCACAAGGTGGTGACAGAGAAGATTTTTAAACCTTCCTCTGTCCTTAACATCCAGCGGTGTTCAAACATCTGTCAGCTTTTATTAAGGGCTATAATGTTTGTGATGAAAATGGATTCCACCTCATCGTATCCTCACGGCACGACTGATGCAGGAAGATCTCAGACCACCGGGCCTGAAACGAGACCATCATCTTTTTTTTAGTTCTTACGTTCGCCATCTTTGCTGCTCTGTCACTGAAGGACTGGATGTATTCCTCTGTTACAGTTCATCGAGTGCAGAGGCTGTAAAATATGTTTTTATTTCATGACTGAATGAAGTTAATTAATAAATGTGTGAAACCTGCTGCACCTGTCAGGTTTAACGTGGTCTACAGTGATGAAAGTCTTTGATTTTACACAGAAGCTGCTGCCGACAGATTTGTCACCTGAAATCACAACTTGTCAGATGTAGATTTCATCGTTTATATTAATCAGCTAATTAACACCATCTCTGTGGGTTGCTTCTACTTTTTTTTTGAAGTTTTCTGCTGCTTTAAAAAGGCACACGATGCTGCACACATGCAGTTTGTGCCCTTTGTTAAACAGTCAAGTCAAATGTGTTCAATGACCAATTAAAAACAGGGATAAAGGAGGATTAATATTCTATTGAAAACTGTCTTTTGAGCTCTGAGGAGTTGTATTTATCCAGCAGAACAATGAGCAGCAGAGAAATGTTTCATGCTGTTTGAGGCGGTTTGAGACATTTTTTGTACGTCTTGATCCTTTTTTTTTCTTTTCGGCTGTGGAAGTTTTTGGAATCCGTTGTTACTGATGTGACTTGAAGCTGCTGCTGTTCTTCAGTGAAGAAGAAAAACACAAACATGGTAGAGCTGCCTTTCAAGCCTGCAGGGGGTGAGCGCTCCACACTCCAAAGATAGATTTTGGGTGGAGGACGTTCAGTCAGCGAACCAAACACAAACCAGAGGTTGCAGAAGGTTCATGAAATCATTACGTAGATTGACGAGCCAGACGTTAAGCTGAAGCTCGTGTTTTCTGTAATTTGATTTGATGTGTCGCTGCATCATTATCACACCTCGTCCCTGCGAAGATTTTGTGAAATAACCTCGTGAACACCCCCCATCAAAATCCACTTAAAGCCACGAGACGCTCAGCTTGGCAGAAAGAGAAATGAATAAAACACTTCCACTCACATTACATTTACATTAAAAGTATTTAGCTCTTGCTCTTATCCAAAGCAAATTATTATGAGGGCAGCAGTAAAATTAGCTGAGGCTCAGGCTGATGGAGCCCTGATGATAGATCTCAGCAAATAGTGCTGTAATGTGAGTTCTACAAAAAGAAATTAAGAGGCCAGAGAGCGGAGGAAGATCGGATTTAGACAGGAGCGTATTT
Source organism: Lates calcarifer (assembly GCF_001640805.2). Classification (NCBI taxonomy): domain Eukaryota; kingdom Metazoa; phylum Chordata; class Actinopteri; family Centropomidae; genus Lates; species Lates calcarifer. The sequence goes on from NC_066834.1 coordinate 1,343,169, forward strand.
GCAGGAGGATGTGGCAGAGAGGGATGTGATACAAGAGGGAGAGCGGGCGGACGTGAGCTATTTCTTGAGGAGATGAGTTTTAAGTTTACAAGGGCGAGGAGTGGTCGTGCTGTCCTGACTGAGATTGTTCCACTGCTGTGGGGTGAGGACCTGACTTTTAATAACGCAGAGTAGATCGAGTGTGGAGCGGTGATTTGTTTGGATGAAGTATGAAAGCAGCCGCTCTAAACGACAAGGACCGAGCGTCGGACGTTTTGTGAATCTAACTGCTGTGTTACAACTTCCTGGCAGCGTGGAGGCGGAGTTAGCCACCGATCCAACATCTCGCCACCATCTTGGACCAAAGTGTGGTGTAGCTGCAAACGCAAATTAGAGTGTGGGTTTGATCATTGAAGAGGAGTGTGCTGTTAGAAATATCCATCTGTAGAAATCTGCTGTGTTCTGAATGTTCTTCACAGTAATGGAAGACTTCTATCTTGACAGTAATGACCCATTTCTTGTAATTAATTTGGAAAAGGCAGCAGACAATTAGTGGTTAAGTGCAGGGGCGTCGCACGGGCAGAAACTCTGCAGCATTTGTTTCATTATCAGAGGAGAAAGTTGACGCTGAAGAATGGAGGGAGAACACTCACTGAATGTTTGACTGCAGAGTTTTCAGCCTGAACAAACCTAAAGAGTTGTTGTGTGTTTAGTCGAGTTTGGAAAACGACTGCGATGGATTATTTTGTTTATCAGTTAGCAGAGGATGTCATGTGTAGAGATGATAATTAATCTGTGAGTGATGCAGCAGTCCAGCAGACTCCAGAACCACGATACGGTTTCATCACGATACGATGGACGACGATTCGATTCAGGAGCCAGCGATCGATATGAGACGATATCATCTGCTGATTTAACACAGTCACCTCCATTTATATCAGATCACATAAAACATCTAAAATATCATCTGACCTTTTTATTCCAGACATTTAAATAAAGAACAATCTTTTAATAAAAACAGATAAATCCTGTTCACTGTAAAAAGCCACAGGCTGATGAACTGAGCTTTGAGCTGAGATGTGCAAATGATTATATCGTGACAGACTGTGATGTTATACGTTGTGTTAGTGAAGCCTGTCTGTCATGTCCGCTGCCTGTGATTGGCTGGATTGCTCTCTGGCAGGATCTCTAAACACCGGCGACCTGCCGAACGTTACGTCCTTCACGTGAAACCTGACCTAAACGTCTGTACGTCCAGATAAAAGGTTAAACAGGGAGCTGCAGCAGAGGGAGCAGACACAAACTGTCCTGGACTAAACGTCGAGCTCAGCAGATTGAAGTGATTTCTGAGCGTCCTCCACAGACTCCTTTGGTGACACCACACACGAGACAGTAAATAGCAGCAGAGCACATCCTCGTTCCCTCTGCAGAGTCTTTGAATCGCTCTGAGATACCATTCAGATTCTTCAGATACTAATCAGCAGCCTTGTGTGGACTAATTCATTTCCCTCCAAGCTTTAATTCTCATTTAGCTCTTTTTAAACTCAGAATCCTCGTTGATGTGTTAATGTTGATCAGAAAACTGACAGAATAAATTGAAACATTAATAACTCACACAGAGATTATGGCTGTAAATGAACACAGGGAAGAATGGAAATAGAAACAGGAATCAAGAGGGTTAACATAAAGAAACTGATCTTAATTAGAAATGCATGGAGGGTAATATGGAAGAGTAATTATGCTGTAATGTGCTTTGTTCTTTCCTGCAGCAAAGATTTGAGTAGTCTGAGAGCTGATGGTGATGATACTGTCCAACATACATTTCCTTCTAGTCTTCATGAAGGAATCATCGTTTGCTGAGTCACAGTTGCACCGGGTCCTGAGCCTCCCAGAGGTCTTCATTATGTGAGGAGTTAGTGCCACTGGCTTTTAGTCATCAAGGACTCGGGCTTCTCCTCCTGGAGGCCGGGACGTTAACGTCTCCCACCACCTGGGACTCCTTTGTCACAGATAAGGATATGATGATGAGGGGCCTCTGCCCGTCGGCCAGCGCTCTGAGGAGCCTGGAAGTGCTGCCATCATGGAGCGCTGCACCGACTGTGGAGATCCTCCAGCCTGAGTCTGTTGTTAGCATTAAAACAGATATTCAGAACACTCACTGCTGAAGAACAGAACAGTGGAGGAGAACGAGAGTTCACAGCGTTTTTCCATCACGTTAATGAAACAACTCAGGAGTAAAAATGTGTTGTCTGTTTTCCTCGGCTGCATGAGGGATTGAACTTTACTCAAACTTTTCACTTCCTAAAGTAAACTTCAGACATTTCTACACTGCTCCACAGAAACCTAGCTAGCACGAACATCAGGGTCACAGCAACATCTGTGCAGCCAGCTGTGGTTTCAAGTCCCAGAGGTTCTGTGTGTGTACTGTGACTTTTAATGTGTGTGAGGCCACAGCTGAACACTTTCAGCTGAACTTTGTTCAGTTTTGTGTTTTCTTTGTGTTTGTGATGCTTAACTCCAGGTGTGGCAGTGTGGCGGCAGCGTCGAGGTCCTGCCTTGCGCTCGCATCGCGCACATCGAGCGCGCTCATAAACCCTACACCGAGGACCTGACGTCCCACGTGCGGCGAAACGCCCTCAGAGTCGCAGAGGTTTGGATGGACGAGTTTAAAAGCCACGTCTACATGGCCTGGAATATTCCCCTGGAGGTGAGAGAGCACCGGAAAATAGTTTCTCTTAAAGCAGAAGCTTCATTATCAGCTTCACACACACCTAAGATGAAACAGTGTGTGCCATACTGCACGGCTTCTAAACCTCGTCAGTATATACATGTGTCCTATTTTTCAAATGTCAGATGTCAGCTCTGAACCTGCCACAGGCTTAACTGACAGATGGCAGAGCCGCTGAGACTTCGTATGAGCAGAGCAGGAAGACAGCGTCAGTATCACCGTCTGCTGTAGCTGCCATCACATCAGGATGTTTGTCCATTTCTAATGGAGAGAGCATGAGAACACAAGGAGCCTCAGCCTTCAGTCAGCGTGCCAAAGCTTTATCAAGAGTTTTCTCTTTTTTCAGCTTCTTCCTGTTGTTTTTTTGTGTCGTGGTCTGAGGGGAGCAGAGGTCCAATTCAGATGTGAAAAAATGATGCACAAACCCACAAATATGAATACAGATGATATAAACTGATACCATCATAAATCTACAGGCAGCTCCATTCTCCAGCCACCTAATCTAAATGTTAGCGGGTTGAATGTCATCTGTTATCAGCTGCACTCCTCCCATCGCAGATGTTTAGTTTGACTCATGCCCCTGACACCTCCACAAGGCTGGAATGAAATGATTTCTTGTCACTTAGAGAGAGGCCTGAATTAAATACGTGCCACAGAATAAATAAATACTTGATATGATTCAATAAAACAGTTTAAACTGAGACATTAACAGGCAGAAAATTCAATGCAAAGAACGACAATAAAGTTTTAAAAGATTAATTAAAGACACTAAGTGGATTACAGCTGTGACTTGGGAGCAAAATAATGAATAATCCAGAAAGAAGAAATGAAACACAGAGAGAAGAAGATGTTATGTATTTTTCAGCAGAAATGCAGTCAATTTATTCTTTTCTGTCTTAATCTGAGGCTTTATTGTATTATTTGAGATGCTGAATAAAGACATCTGCAGTGTCAACAGCTTGTATAGAACAAAATATCTCATAGTTTGAAAAGTCAGCATGAATCTATCTGATATAAAATACATGTGCTTCACGCTGTCTTGTGTTTTTCACAGTTGATTAGTGTTTTATTTTCAGGGTCTTCAGAAGATACAGATTTTTATTTGATCTTGAACTGGATTCGGTAAATTAAAATAAATAATCGTGCCATGTCGTCTTCTGTTAAATGTAGCATCCCTCAAAGGCTAAGTCAAATGTTTGTTCACGGAAGCTTTTTTTTTTTTCCTCTCTTCTCCTGCATAATCTGTTTGAATATGTAAATCCACGTTATGAATAGATGAACATCTGCAGGCAATTCATTCAGTCAATAATGAGGCGTTTAACAGAGTCTGTACTCAAGAAGCATGAAATTTAGCCCCAGCTTTAGCCCCATGAATTAACTACACAGCAGAATTGTCAGTGTTAATTTACCTCTGAGAGTGTAAAAATCAACACGGTGCCAGAGTTCGCGCCCATCTGACTTCACTTTGTGATGTTTTTGAGCACCAGAGAGCCACGTCAGCAAAATGTGCACCCACTGCAGCGTCTGAGTTATTAAAGAGAGGAATCAGTGACATTGGATTAGATACAGTGAACAACACGGGGAAGATGGTGACAGTGATGGTGGAAGTCAAAGTGAAAGCACCAATAAAACAGCAGTAAATACTGCATTTAGTAAAAGTGCAGAATGTAATCAAGTATCAACAGTAAAAGTACTCATTCTGACCGACGGTGTATATCATTACACACCATTAACATTTTACTGTTTTAGCTGCTCGAGGTGCAAGAAACAGGTTGTTTAGTTCAGTGGTTTCCAGCCTGAGCGGTCGTTAGATGATTAATGAGAAAAGAAATCACTGATTCAATGATCTGTGCTACTTTTTTTTTAATATTTGGTTTTGAAATGTCGAATAATTTTCCCTCTTTGTGCCTCAGATAGGAACTGAAACCTCGTGAGCAGAGAAACATCTGACAGAAATTCAGTGATGTTCTCAGAGTGATGAGGAATAACTAAGATTTTATATTTAATTGTAAATTCCACTGATAGACTTCAGAATTACAGTCTTCAAGGAGGACATGAAAGCTTATGTTAGTTTTTCAGCTCATTGAAAAGATAGAATATGTCTGATCTTAGAGATATTAACTGCAAAAAGCACGATTTTTCAAATGCAGGGAAACGTTCGGCCTAATTTTGTCTGTTGTTTGAGCTTTATCAGCTTTATCCTCATTAAGTTTTCAAAAACTTTGAGACATCCAGTAACTCGTGGCTTTTAGGCAGTCATCTGAGGTTGGTTAAATTACTGACGAGTAGAGCTGAGTGTCATCTGCATAAAAACAATGAGATAAATTAAAATGGTGAATTAAAACACCCTGAACAGGTCGAGACAGGTGGAGTCACCAATTAACCCAATCTGCTCGTCTTGTGGAGACATGCTGACATGCACTTATGACTCCCTGCAGGAAACCCACGAAGGCTGAAGCAGGGTTCGAACCCAGAACCTGCTGTTAGGTGACAGTGCACCAACGCCCAATGACAACATAGAATAGGTCCAAGAACAAAGAAGAACCCTGAGTCCTGGCTGTGTGAAGGAGCAGCTGGACTTATACAGTCGACGGTTTCCAAAAAAAAAATCTAAACCCTATAGAGGCTATTCAGATACATAACAAATGGCTCCACAATGCTCCTCAATGGCCCATTATCTGATTCACTCCTTCACAAACCACGGCTAATCAATTTTATGCTTGGTGTGCATCTGTGTGTGTGTGTGTGTGGCTGCTGAATGAATCCAGGACTCAGGGATTGATATCGGTGATATCTCTGAGAGGAAGGCTCTGAGGAAGAGGCTGCAGTGTAAAACTTTCCGATGGTACCTGGTCAACATCTACCCCGAGATGAGGATGTACAGCGACACCATCGCATATGGAGTGGTAAGCCAGTGCCGCCGCCGCCGCCGCCTCGCTCTTCATCCCAGATTCAATTCAGTGCTTGCAAAAGCCAAAACAAGGCTAAACCGCGCCTGGGCAAATCATTCTAATCCCTTGTGTTGGGATCCGGATGGCTGCAGTCAGGAACACAAACACTTCACAAAGACAAGGTTTTCTGCAGCAACTTTGACTCTTTCTTTCTTTCTGAGGAAGAATTTCCTCTTGGTTTGTTGTCATGGAAGTAGATTCACAGATACAACAATTAATTAAAGCTTATTTTAAATATAGATGTCGCCAGCAGAATGTTATTAGTCAGGGAAGCCAGAAACATCGACAGCCAGCAGGGTTTTATTTCCACGGTCCTCCCACCTCACATCACTGTGATGCAGCCTAACACACACTGACACACACACCGCAGTGTTACGGCTCTGCTTTCTCTTATATGGGTGATTTCTTTTCTTCTTTCTTGGACTAACTGACAAATGGCGAGGAAATAGGCCGGCCTCATTACATTCATTTCTCCAAGTTAGCTGACCTCATTATTCTACATCTGTGACATGCATTTGATGGGTTAGCCAGTCGTGGTAGTTTGAGGAGTCACTGCATGAGAGCAGAGCGTCATCCTCGTTCAACACAGTGATTAAAAAAAAAGGCGCCTTATAACTAAATCATTTAAAGACAGTGAGCTCTAATTGTTCAGTTATCTTTTGATATGTGCTAAATATGACAAAAATCTTTTTATGTGTGTTTTTATTAAAATCTCTTTTCTCGTCCTGTAAAGCATAATTAGCTGTGAGTGCAGTGTCATGGCAGGAAGTGTGTGTTCAGCAGGTTATACTGTAATGTTTACCATGTTCACCATCCCAGTTTAGCATGCTAAGGTGCTAACATTCCCATTAGGTTTTATCTTTATTACCCCCAAAGGGCAAACTGTTGTGCAGCCTGCAGAATAAATCATTCGACCTCTGTAGAACGATAAATCACACTGCACCAAAAAGTCTAACAATAAATAAATAGACATCCAATAAACAGGCTGCTACAAATACTTAAATGAACATAAACTGGTAAAAACAACGCATTAGTATAAACCCACAGTGAGTCATTTAAAAATCTGACAGCAGCAGGAACGAAGGAGTTCTTAAATCTGTTTGTTCTGCATCTCGGCAGATTGAACCTGCGAGCAGACAGAAGCAGAACAAGCTCCCTGAACAGAAGGCGGCTCGAATCTGCCAGAATTTCCTGGGCCTTATTCAGAGCCCGGACCTTAAAAAGGCGAGGAAGGTCATTAAGATTTGTCTCTGCGATCTTACTGCACTTTAGTGAAGAACAGACTCAATAAGACAACAGTGCTAATCAGCATTAAAGACAATACAACTGAGGCTGAATGGTCATAAACCAAAGTACTGGACAAATCCATCCAGTGGCTGTTGAGATTCAGTCTGGATTAAAATGGTGGATCCACCGACACCGACGATCCCAGAGCTACAGTGTTTTCATTGGCTAAAACGTTGTTCACATTTCCACACACTGTGTTTGTGATGTTCATTTCTCTCTCCTCCTCCTGATCTAAAAATGTGGGTGAGGAAGTTCTGGGTGGAGGCTAAAGAACCTCCACCTGCTGTTTCCCTGTGACTTTAAGCTAATGCCGTCCCCACAGGTGTCACTTAGTGTTGAATATTCACTGTTTTCTCACTCACGCAGCAGAAATGTTTACACCTGAGCTGCTGCATGGGACCATGTGCTGCCTGCGGATTTAATGATTATCAGATACAAGTAGAAGTCTCCCGAACCAACGGGGAGCTGAATCATCGCCGGCTGAGTTCTTTTGATCCCACGTCTTTACCTAATTCACTCCTCACACAAACCACCGTCCCTGGAACTCCCTACGGTGCAGTTTGTATCTCACAATCAGGCGGACCTTTGTCACGACACGCATGAATAACCCTGAGGGCCTCAGCGTCTGCCCCACGTTCATCAAGCAGAACGCTTCTGATTTACATTTTTATAAAGCAAAAACGCATTGAAGAGGATTCAGAGCATGATTCAGTTTGCTACAGCTCCTTCTGTGTTTTCTGTATCCTTTTATATTTATATTCTGTTTATGTGAATCCTGGTGAAGATGTCTGATGCTGGCATTAGATTGTTACTGTTGGATGTAAACATCTCTCTTGTAACTCTCACAGTAAACACTGCAGTGAGCAGCTCCTAACGCCTGGATAATCATTTCTTTCCCCGGCAGTAGAAATAATGCAGAGCAGAGTTAAAGCGAGCAGGTGGTCGATGTTTCGTTCTCGCTCTGTGTTTAGTCAGGAATTAGATGAAGTCAGGAAAACATCAGGGCAGGGTGAGCTGGAACAGCAGCTTGATGGTTAATATCTGAGTTACACTTAAACACTGAGATATTTCTGATTCTACCTCCTGACAGATCACACCTTTGTTTCTTGTGTCGTCTTCTCTGTCAGCTGAAAAACTCTCTGAAGAACGACCTGTGTCTGGACCAGGGGCCCGACAACGACAACGTCCCCATCCTGTATCTCTGTCACGGGATGACACCTCAGGTTAGAAACCTCCCTCCCTCTCTCTGCACCACGGTTTCATGCAGCGTGTAGCATATAGCCAGATTTAATATATCACCTCCAGATTTTATTTCCATCTCGGGTTTTTCTTCCTCAATAAAACCTGTCCCGTCCCGAAGAAAAATGGCTCGTCTCTCCTCTGCTTTTAGATTGGATCAAACTCAGTAGCTTTACCTCATAAAACAGGATCAACTTTTCTACTTTGCCCCTCACAGAAACACTCCTCGATGTTTTCAAATACATATTAAACTCCTTCCCATTTTTCATACACCTACATTTAGAGGTGACATGTTCTAACTGAATCCAGCTCAGAAGAAAATACCATCTTACTGAGAAAACACAATGTGAAATCCTGTTTTAGACAGTTTTAGAAGTTCGATCGAACCCCAACATTTGTCTCTTATTTCCGCTGCCTGGTTATTATGTGTCTTTCATTAGCGTCTTCAAAAGTGAATCCCTGGACTTCTTGTCCAGGATACATGTCAGCCCAAACAACAGGGAGTTTAAGTGTTTTCAAATGTTAGCACAGCTGATTATCATTTACTTTCTCCAGCCTTCTCCAGCTCCTATCGATCCCTCCATCCATTATGTCTGAGCAGATTGTTTTCACAGATTGTTTAACCTTGCTGTGACAGTTGTAAACTCGTCTTATAGAGCGAGGCTTGATCTCACATTATTCCTCTCAATTCAAATTAATCTATCGGCCGTTTCGGACGCGTTACGCCCATATTGACATTTACACCGCAGCGCAAATTAAAAGTGATTCAGGAGAAATCTTTAGTGAGAAATCCGTATAATCTCATGGAATCTTATTAAGACTTTGTCCTTAAAACACTCATAAGTCAACTTCTGCAGCCCTTCTGAGCCTCGATAACTTTAAAACTTGCAGATTATAAATATGTTATGTGCTATAAATCTCTCATAAATCCAGGCATATCAAACAAAGGATTGGAGGAGGACCAGCATTCCTAATGAGATTAGGGATCTCCTCTGCAAGACAAATCTAGTCTGCTCTATTTTTATGTTTCAGTGTTACATCACGGAGAGGAATTAGCTCCTGGATTGCCTCTGTAGTGATACAGATACATAAGCTGCTGCACATGTTTGCTGTAGTCAGTCAAAATGTGTCATTGTCAGTGCCGGCTACTTTTCATCCACGGTGCTTTGGGAGAGCCAGACTTTGTACATCGACGTGCTGAAAGAAAACTGCACAAGCACACGGGAAAGGAAGAGTATTACAAAGCTTACAATCCGGCACGTGGCCGACTTTTACAAGAGCGTGTTGTCAGCAAACGTACTTCAGCTCGAGCAGTAATAAAACATACCGACTTAAGAGCAGCAACAATGGAAAAACCTCAGACACATACGGCCTGGCAGCCTGCACCGCTCCAAAAGAGAGCAGCGCAAACAAAAGAATCACACTCGTCAGACTGTTAAACGTCTGGTGTGAAGGAGGCAGGAGGCTGCCTGGGCGTTATCAGACAAATAAGATTAGAGTAAAAGAAGGATCAGCATAAAAGTGAGACAGGCAGCAGAGGTGGTGAACATGGCTCTGATGTTTTTATTTTTAGTAAGAGAAAATATATCAGGGTTCTGATTCAGAGAGAAACCTGGTCCCACTCATGAAATGTTTTCAGACAGGGACTGTGTTTAACTTTCTGCTTTCTACTCAAGTTTTACTCTGATATGGATCGAACTGTTCAAACTGTGTATCAGTAAAACAAAGTAACTCACTCAGAACTCCTCTTCATATATTTTTATGTAAAATCTGTAAACAAATCTTTTCCACCTCTGTGAGCAGAGCGGGGTGATAAAACAATGACGATAATTATCGCAAAATAACTTTTCCTCGATAGAAATGTAAGGTGATACAACGTCGATTTCACCTGAACCAATCACGTGGCTGGACCAGAGTTCAGCAGGTTAGGTTGACTCTCACAGCACAGAGCGTACGAGCTGATGCTTGGGCTCCTGCAGCCGTGAACAGCCGAACATCAGGAGAGGGAGCGAGACACAAGAGGAAATGACAGAAACAGTGATTGGATTTATATCATGATAAACATCAGGCCCTGTCTGTAAGATGCACCATTTAGTGATTTAATCATGTACAGAACGTCCTTGTTTTGTCAACAATCTCCTGCTTATTCCTCTGTGCAACCCTAACCAAACTAAAGTCAGTGTTACACCAATAAACTGAGCCATCCTATCTGTAAATATAATCAACACAGTCTCTCCCTCCCTCTCTTTTTGAATACACAACATGCTTCTCCTGCTTCATTCCAGCAAATGAGTTTCAGTTTCTTTCAGCTTAATGTGAGCAAACAACTGCCCTTCAAAAATAAAAAATGAAAAGTTGGGAAGGACTCCATCAGAGAGAGGACAATTATTCAGGTTTTCTGCCTGTTCCTGAATTAATCATGAGCTTCTTTTGTGTGCCTTGCCTTGTCTTTCCTTATCCTCCATTCAGTCAGAATGGCTGTATAAATACGCATATTTAGTGTATGTAAATCAACCTCATAGATGTCTTTTTCATAGTCAAGACAACCCGAGAGCAAGCCTCATTTGCTGCATAATTTATTACCTGAATGGTCATATACAGCTCTGGAAGGGCCATTATCTAAATGTCAGCCTCAGCCGTCTGTGTGCTTGTATAGCTGCGTGCAGTTTGTTCATAGCAGGATGTGGTGTTTCCTGCAGAACGTGTACTACACCAGTGCTCAGCAGCTGCACATCGGGCTCCTCAGTCCCACCGTTGATGACGACGACAACAAGTGCCTGGTGGATGTGAACAGCAGACCTCGGCTCATCGAATGCAGCTACGCTGCAGCCAAACGCATGAAGCTCCACTGGCTCTTCACTCAGGTGACAACACACGACACATGGTCAGAAAACACAAGGTGAACGCTCAGTTTCCTGTTAATAATCAAGGTAATTTAACTGAGGCTGAGTGCGACAGCAGAACCAACTGTGGAGGCGGCGTTTAATCATGCAAGTGGTTTAATTTACTGTTTGACCGGAGTTCCCCCCAATTCTGCAACTCATTTAGACATGAAGAGTCATCGAAACTTAATGACTGTCTGTCTTCATTAGCGGCTCTGTGCTCGCAAACTGTTTTAACAGAACAAGCAGCCACCTCACAAAATGCCCGTGACACAGAGTGAATTGGATTTGCAGCATGCTTTGATTTGGGCTCAAAAGACCTCATATTGTTGTCTGCTAAGCTGTCAGTGCAGTTAATTATAGATTTTTGTTCTTTTTTAGCCAAATGTCTATAAAATCCCAAATGTGCTTCATATTAGAAGCTTGTTATATTGAGTACAATGTTCTTTTGACTCCTCTGTGCCGCCGCTACAGGTGTGAAAAGGTTTTATATGCTTGAAGTCATGTGTCACATCTCCTCACGCTGAACTTTAAGTGGTTATTTAAGTTGACTTTGTGTAATTCAGTAAGTGGGATGTATTAGCAAGGCTGCAGCACATCATGTCTCTGGAATACGGCATCAATTATTGAACAGAGCCGTCGACAAATTAGAGAAAGTTTCTTCCCCGTTAATTTAAATGTTGCACCATTCTGCACAAAACCTGATTAGCTGGAGATCTTCTTAATCTCTGAGCAGTAACAAAAATAAAATGTGCAAAATGCTTCACTTCTTTCATCCACTGTAAAAGCCTCTAAGTGGTTTTGATCAGCCTTGGTTTGTGAAAGGGATGAATTGTGTGCTTGCAGATTAGTCATGAGTTTGTAGGTGCTGATTAGAAAAACAAACACATGTTCAGGTTTGAGAAACAGTCGGCCAATCAGAGCTTTGTGGGCAGGATTAGGAATAAGGATGTCGTCTCTCTGAGTGGGAGCCAGAAAAATAGTTCTATCTGTGGAGTGAGGCTGAGCTCACAGAGCATAGTACAGCTTTATCCTCGTCCTTTGAGTCTGTTCTCTCGTAAAAACCCAGAAATATTTATTGAAAAGGCTCCGGTAAAGAACACATCTCACCTTTGTGTCGCCTGTCAAAGTTTGTTTTCAAGTGTTGAATGAGCTCATTGTCACCTCTTGTTGTTGGGGGATAAATAACATCCACTACAACCACACCACGATGAGGCAGAGAAACATCTACTTGACTAAGAGACACAAAGATGAGGTTTTGGGAGAGAAAGTGTTCACAGGATGAAGACTCACTGTGTGCTTTAACAGATGCAGTCAACACTGACTGTCCTGTATTTAAAATGTACTGCAGCATCTACGAGATGTTGTCTGGTACTTTATTAGCAAACAATACACGGACTACTGTGTTTTTTACACAGGTGTGTTGCCTGAAACTCAGACCATGAGGCCATGTCTGAACAGGGTTTAAACAGGTGGTTTAACATGCAGGTAGACTCTGCACTTCACTGATCCAGTGTTTGGAAACAAGTCCTCTGGAGACCCACGTCTACGTCAAACACCAGCTCCTTAACTTAACTCGAAGCTTCTCTGTTGGCTTCACAAACAGCAGCTTCAGAAAAGAATATCTGACTGGTTGATTGTGAAGCTTTCGACCACGTCGTGTGGTCTTCAAAGATGCTGAGTTGTCAGTGGAGACGGTGTATCACATCATAAAACATTATAATCTAATATCGCCTCACTCATGCACAGCTCAGCCGAGAACCGCTGTGCCCAGAATGGAGATTCAGTACACAAAGGACAGGAGTTGTACAGATGATACGCTTTAGTTTAACGTCTTGATTGCACTCCTGTGCTGCCTCAGAGCATCTCTACATATTGGTCCATAAACGCCTACTTCCAGCAGTTATTACTATAAAAAATGTCTCTTGGACCTCAGAGACAGGCCAAACTCTTGTGGAGATACAGAAAGAATAATTTAACTCACAGTCTGTACAACCTGTCCAATCCTTAGGTCTTTTTTTTTCTCCCACGTCTCTCTACATTCCTCGAGCAGAACTGCAAAGAGCCTTTTCCTCACAACTCTCTCCACTCTGTATTGAATGGTGATGGTCTCCTCTTCAGCCACTTGCCCTTTGTCAGCCTCGGCACTGTAATGAGAAAATCCTGCCTCGTTTCATCAAGACATGCTGGAATATTTTTGCTGATGTGCTCGCTCTGTTCACACTGTGGAAACAGCTGTCATATTAAAGTTTGTAAATTGTTGGAGCTAAAGGTTTTTCCTCTTCCTCCAGACTCCATACAGTCCAGAGCCAAAGAACCCCAGATAGTTACGCATTCAGTCTGAAATAAAACAGTGGATACTACATTCAAGTATTTCTAACACACAGGGTTTAGGAGGGTCAGAAGTAATTTTACAGAAAAACATAAAGTCAGCAGGTGGACTGCAGCTCATCATTCAGCCAAAGAGCTGCTCAGGGTGAAGAGGTGAATTGATCAGACTAAAGGCAGAGACCCCACAACAAGGCCAAGGCCATCACACCTCTGGGTATACTTACTATTCTCATTCTAACAACCGGTTTGTCAGTGCTTACATACAACTGTGTATTCAGCTGCTCTGTGCCACATAAGGTCTCTGCCTCACTCTGGAAAGTCTTTTAAAGTCAGTGTACAGCAAATTCAGAGCTTTGTCTCTAAACACATTATTCATGTTAGAAAATAGTTCCTGAACACATGTTAAGTCACTGTGGAGTCAGACCGTCTCTTATCATCCACTCAGCATAACCCCATCCATAAAACTACAGCTGTTCTCAATATTAGCACCGTGTTAGCATCAGTGCTTCTCCTGCTCGACTGCAACTTCTAAGAAGTTTTGCTAGCTAGCTATGCCGTCCTCCCACAAATGCATCTTCTCTGGATTCCAGAGTTTACAGAACAGCTCAGTTTCACAGGATTAATTTAGTGAAGAGCCACACTGATGGAGAGCTGAGGAACTCCACCAACACCGTCTCTGCAGAGACTGTTTCACTCCGGTTGGTTTTATAAACTTTAATCAGAGACAACGGGAATTCACCGATAATCGGTGTCTCCCTCCTGTCACACCAACACTGCTCACATTATATTTTGTTTTTCTATATTAATAAACATCAGTAATAATCATCAGGACTTGTTTCATGAGTAGTTGAGGACAGAAGCGCCAAAACTGTAATTTCTACACATTCATATCAATAAGAAATTGTCCTCAGGCTCCAAACTTGACTCTGGCTCTGGTGCCTCACAGGGAGCTAACGGGGTGGTAACGGGATGCTAATGGGATTCTAACAGGGAGATAATGGGGTACTAACGGGATGCTAACAGGGAGCTAACGAGGTGCTAACAGGGAGCTAAGAGGGTGCTAACAGAGTACTAACGGGGTGCTAACAGGGAGCTAACGAGGTGCTAACAGAGATCTAACGGGGTGGTATCAGGGTACTAACGGGATGCTAACAGGGAGCTAACGAGGTGCTAGCTGAATGCTAATGGGGTGGTAACAGGATGCTAACGAGGTGCTAACGGAATGCTAATGGCGTGGTAACAGGATGCTAACGAGGTGCTAACTGAATGCTAATGGGGCGGTAACAGGATGCTAACGAGGTGCTAACGGTATGCTAATGGGGTGGTAACAGGATGCTAACGAGGTGCTAACGGAATGCTAACGGGGTGGTACCAGGGAGCTAAAGGGGCGCTAACGGGATCATGATAACATATACAGCTGGATTGAAAAGCTGCAGCACAGACCTGAGAAAACATAACCAGGGAAAGTACAAAGCGTCTGATGTCTGTGGGTTTCAGACTTCACAAAAAGTCAAATATGATTTAAATTGACTTCATGTGCATCTGTCCGATTTCCTCTGAAGCCATAAACTTTGGGCACTTTGATGAAAAAGGGCTGTTTCTCGCACACAGGTCTTTTTGTGTTACTTAAAGAAAAGGGTGGAAAAGGCAGAATCCGTCATTTTATTTCAACCTGAATGTGCTGAAGCATGGAGCCTGAAGAACAAAGAATCACAGCCTGGACTGTATTTCTCATGTTCCCATAAATCAAAGACTTCCTGTTTCTTGAATAATTGAATTTACACAATACAGTTACGGTTTGGAAACATGATACGAGCCGTGCTTTGTTTCAGTTTTCTTCACCTCAGCACCAGATGTTTTTGTGTCTCTTTTGTGTTTTCTTCATCTTGTGCTTCTGTCTGTTCATCCAGTGTGTTCTCTCACAATCTTGGCCTTGCCCAGAAGTAAGCTAATGACTATGCTGGCAATTGCTTGTTTGTTGTTTTTGCCTCGAAACCATGTTGATGCTATCTGGCGAGGCCCGATGAGGATGGTGGAGTGAATCAGCCAAAACGCACAGAGCTCAGGGCTCTCACTCACATCCATTCACAGCAGTGTGGGTTTAAAGAGAGGCACATTATATCGTGAGCACAAATTGTTCTTCTGGAGCTCGGCACAGTTTTAACCAGCCTGCTTTTATCTTTTCAGGGAGGATCCATTCAGAACAGGAAATCAAAGAGATGCCTAGAGCTTGTAGCGAGCAGTGACAATGAGTTCGGCTACCAACTGGCTCTGCAGAAATGCACCGGGCAGAAGTGGTTCATCACAAACGTGCTGTTTAGCAGCTCGTTATGATGGACGGCTGAAAGAAGACCTGAGCGAACACCGGACTGGACCGAGCTGTTTTCTTTTGTGTGCACGCGTGTCTGCGTGTGTGAAAGGGTAAGAAGATGGCACTTCATTCTGATGAGCGGTCGACATCACTTCATAAATGTTAAACATTTTATTTTGCCTACAGGATCAGCCATAGTTGGCGGATATTTTGCAGATTTGACAAGGTAGTTCTTTAGTATATTTTGTGGTAAATACAGTTCAGTCAGATTTTCGTTGACTTTAAAGATGTTATGGGTCCAATATGGTTTTGTACTTTATTCATATTTGCTACCGTGTAGCAAGCTTTCTGAACCTGTCCCTGCTGTAAGTATTTTATTTTAGTGTCTCAGGTTTGTAGGTTTATTATGCGACTCAGCTGTAAAGTTGTGGGAAAATGTTGGAATAAATCTGAAAACAATGCGTAATTTTCTAAATGTAAATATTTCAAATATTTGTAATATATAACAGTAAAATACCTGATGTAAACGACTGAGTGCAAGTGACTTTTTCCTTTCATTGTTATTTAAATCTCAACATAACGGCCGTCCTGTCAGGGACTGGATCCCAAATAGATTCTTCATTGTCAACACTCTCTGACTTTTTCGCACCGAGAGTTCAATACACCGCACAATAGGAAAATACAAACAAATAAGGAGAACCTCTTCACCATCCTGACAGTCTATATGCACCAAAATAAAATGCATCTCGAATTCAGACAGCGCTAACAAATACACAAACCAGAAGCAGATATAGAAATGCTGCAGGATACACAGAACAAAACACAACTGATTTATAAAAACAGAAAACTGATGAACACATGCAGGTTTGTGTCGTTACGTTAGCTTGTACAACACACACACACACACACACACATACATACACACTGATTTCTGCAGTGCATTTTGTTTTGCTGTTTTCTTCATTTGCTGTTTATCTGCATGTGTTCTCAGCCTTTTATTGAATACTGTACACACACTAATGTACATGCATGTGCACATCATTTAGACGCCGTTTCCAACGAGTCATGGAAGTGGTGTCGTCGGTTTAAAATGACAAACGCAGGGGCAGAAGCTGAGAAACAGCGTGGCTCTGCGCTCTGACTGTTGTGTGCACCTGGGGAGGAGACGAGTGGCGCAGCCTGTTTTCAACATGCCAGTCCTCATTACCATCCACATTCAAGCAGAGCTCGGCAAACCATGGCATTAAATATACATGGAAACCCACTTTCATCAAAAGGACCTCCCTCGCTAACACGTCTTAATATATGCAATAAGAGCGCCGCTGCATGCTCAAACTTTTGAATGAAAGGAATTCAACAAAGCAGTATTCCCATGCAGATTACTTACATCCTCTTCTAGTTGACCCCTCGTCCTGACTGCCTGCTGCTGCACTCTCCAAACAGCACTCTCAGCTTTAAAATGACTGCAGAGGGAATCTGTGTATGTACATTTGCTTAATATTGTATTATCATACATACATTTATCACCCTTGTTGATTTTAGCAGCCACAAAATGACTCGAGAAAGGTTTTTATGTCTTTGTGGGTTGGCACAGAGTACACTGCAGAGGCTTCAATTCCCTGTAAATCTGGAGTAAAAGATACATCCAACTGTATCCCACAGTGATGGAGCTGTGAAGCTGTCTCTGCCTGAGCATGAGTCACATGCAATATCTCAGAAAAGAGCTGTGCTGATTTCCATGAAGCCGAGGCTGATAATATGTCTGTTCTGTCTTCCCATTGAGATCTGGCATTTGTTAAATTACAATCATTTTCTTGCTCTGAGAATTAAATGCTGACTTTTAACAGGTACATCTCCTCCTGGACCAACTGCTATGAAGAGTGTGTTCATATGAGCAGTTCCTCACAGGAGGCTTTAGTGCTTCTATTTAAACTTGCCGATCTGGTTTAGCCGTGTATATGACAGAGATGTGTAATAACTACGTGGACCAAAAGGCCGCTGTGTGCTGTGTTTACTGCAATCCCTCTGATTGAAAATGTGACCATGAAAAAATAACACTCCTTGATTCTCAGCAGTTGTGTTGTTGTGGCTGTCCTTGTTAAATTGTTTTAATTCTTTGTGCTTTGCTTCAAAAACATTTGGCTGTATGTGCCAGTTTTGGAAAAATGATTTGGGAGTTTTGGGAGCAATTTTAAGATCCAGCTGACAATCACAACTGAACCTGGTGCTACCTGTGATTTTAGGTTTTGTAAAAGGACAAAAGGAAGATGCTTTTTGGATTCTTTTGGTGTGTACCCTGTAACTGTTATTTGTGTTATTTGTGTTGTTTGTGTTAATGTCCAGTTTGTGAGGATTTTAAATAATAGTTCAACATTTTGGGAAATAAACTTTTTTCCTTCTTCTTCCTGATGAGCAGCTGTCAGTTAGCTTAGCTTAGCATAAAGACTGGAAACAGATACAAACTGTTAGCCTGGCTCTGGCAAAGGTAACAAAATTCATCTATCACCATGAATGTGTTTTATTCTTTTTGTTTATTCTGTACAAAACCCACAGCGTAAACATGACAACATGTGGGTTTACATTGGGTTTTGTGTCAAACGTACATACATTTGTGTTTTGTTTTTTTTTCTGTGAATACTCCAGGAGTGTGACCAGTGTGTGTCGGTAGATTCATATTTACTGTACAATTAAAGGTATAATATTCTCATCTAACTCTTGACGAAAAAAGCAAATAAGTTTATTTCTCAAAATGTAAAAAATGTCACCCCCACCACTCCCTCTCTCTGTCTTCCTCTGTATCTCTCTCTACCTCTGTACTTCATCTTGCTGGAGAAGGCTCTGAGAGGCAACCTATCATGTATTGTCATTATTTTCTGCCCCCGATCCCGAGACATAAAACACTGTGGAATATATTCCTGGCAGAAGTCGCAGTGTGATCAGGGGAATCAGCTGAGTTTTGAAAACCATATGGCAAAAGGAAGCAGCTTGTCAGAAGTGGGAGTATCTGAACGCCCCCCTCCAGGATCCAGAGAGGCCTCTTCCTCTGTTCTCTCTCCTGCCTCAGGTAGCTGAGGGGAAGCTGTGAGCGCTGCATGGCGTGCGGGACGACGCACAGTGAAGCAGGTAAAAGCCTGAGCAGGTAAAGATAAACAGAAACCCTGCTAAAGGTGTAATGACTTCACTTACCACGTAAAGCCAGTCAACAGTGTTTAAGCAGAAAAAGAGATTTACCAGAACAATGCAATGTGGGAGTGAAATCTGTGTTCGCCGCGCAGCCGAAACGCTTCACATGTGGATAAATGTCACTGTTAATTGTTTTCTGTGAGAGTGAATCTCAGCTGTAGCTGTGTTGCTATGGCTACAAGTCCTACGCCGCATATTCGCATATATTCCCAAGCATCGGACCATAGGTGGGCATATTAACTGAGAAGACCTGACAGGATGTAATTGCCCGCAGATGCAGATGTAACTTTAATCTTTGCCCTTTTCATGTCACGCTTGAATGCTTTGACCTATGCAAATGAAGCAGCTGACAAATCTATTTGTTTTTGTGCATATCTGTCTGCGCGGTGTGTGCGTGAAGTAAAAGAGCGAATAAGGGATTTGTTACAGCGGAAATAAAATTCTCGACAAGCAGAAAAATGAAGTGGAGGCCTGAGGTCATGATGAAAAGGCTGAAAGCAAGAGGACGATCAATAATAATCAGTCAGGCACACGTTTCAGTACAGGACATTTTTTACTTTTAAACAGGGTCCTGGTATTTCTGATAAACATTCCCAGATGTTCCCAAATCCTGCATAAAAACAAAAGTGCTAAATAATCATAAGGTGATTCATAATGAAAAATGACATCTTGCAGTTTGTCACGTTGCTCCATTAATCAATAAGATCAACAATAAATCAGTTACTACTTTAACTTATACAGCTGCATTTATTACCATTTGGGGGCACAAGAAGTTTTAAACATATCATCGGCAGACTAGATTAACACTTTCTGATCGCAGACAGTAGTTATGGAGCAACATTAGCCTTCATTTAGAGTTGTGAAGTCCAGTATTTGCTCTCTTTTCGCTCTGTTTTTGGTCTCCTCCACCTCCTCAGGGAAATATCTGGCTCTAAGCTGCTAAATGCTCCACCATGTTTACCAGCTGCAGGAGACTGAACTAAAACGTTGATTAGTGCAGCTCTAACATCTTTACTTGCACAAATTTGTTAGACATGCTGTTTTCTTCTATTAGCCAGTTTAATACTTCAGGTCGTCATTTTGCTTTCAACAGATACAACAATGAGTCTGAATATGAGGCTCATTGCCTGAGCAGCTGGGATCCCACTACACTTGTGTTACTCCTGTTATGTTCAGTAAGTGTTAACAAGAGAGCCGCTGTAGATATTGTGGCATTTTATCCATTACAATTTAACTGCCTTTTGACAGTGATGGATGAGGCTCCATGAGGAAGCCTATAAATCAGATTAAACTGTGAAAATGGGTATTGACTGTATTATCTGGAGTCTGTTTGCTTTTAGCTTTTAGTAACTTCTTACTGAAGTTAAATCTGTCTTCCTCTGTTGGAAGTGTGAGTATTATCAGCTGCCACTGAATCAGTCACTGGTCGTAATCTTGATTTACTTAGTTTAAATGAACATGCTGAATAAATTATCCTGAATGGAAACCTCTGCAACAACTCATGTTACTCAGTCCTCAGAGGAAGACTGTAATTCATGACTTGATGTTCCCCTTACACTCGTTCTCATAATCATTCCTCCTAATTTAAGCACCTGTTTTGGATGTTGAAAATGAATTCAGCTAATCTGAATGTTTGCCTCATTATACAATCACTCCCATACTGACTTTAATGTTTTGAATAAGCTTTATATTATGGGTTAAAGATGCTACATGAAGACAATTTTTTCTGCCAAAGTCGGAGCAGTTTTGGTTATGTTACACAGGATATTTCCTTCTTTTATTTTCTGGGATCTGATGGAAAAAAAGGAAAACAGCTGGCTAATGTAGCTGAAAACAACACTGTAAGAGCAGTGAGAGTGAACTGAAACAGTGAAGTTGTATTTCAGACAGTTAAACAATGAGCTATAAAGCTCCATAAATACAACTGACTCCACTTACACTGTCATATTGTTTCCTCATTGTCATTTGATATCAGTTTTAGCCACTTAAAGGATTTTTCCTGGAACTTTATGTTCTGGTGTAAACTGTGGAGACATATTTAACATCTATAATTACATTTTCAGGGTTGTTTACAAGGAAGACATTCTGGAAAATATATTTTTGTATAAGTGATTTGTTAATACTTAACACTATAATTTAGTTGTAAGCAGCTATAAGGGCATTTTAAGGGTTTATTGATAATTAAGTTCTAGACAGCATATTTTATATGACTACAACTGTGTTTTATTAAATTGTCATTTGTTAGCTGTTTATACGACAGCCTCCACTTGTGGCTTGTTGATAAATACATTAATGAACAATGATATCTACTCACAACTAGTGCTAGTGCTTGCATGAGCTACATAGGATGAAGTCATTAATTATATCAGACAAAAAAACAAGTTTTTGTGACTGTTTATTCAGACACAAGCCAAACACAGGCATTTCATATTCAATAGAGTTTACAGCTGAAATGAGCTGCAGGGCGCCTAGCAACGGTTGCTAAGTTACAGCCACTACATTGCCTTTATATGTGACATCACATTCTAAATTTCTTTAATGTATCGTATGATGTCATCGATGATGTCACCAATACAGTTTAATCTAGCCTGCATACAGGTTCAACTTGTCTTCATTTTCACCAGTGTAACCAAGAGACGCGTACGTGAGGATTAAACTTCTGACCTTGCAGAACACAACACATTTTACATTTACCAACAATCACCATGAAGAAATCACAAACAATGGAGATACCCGAGATCAGAATCGACACTGTTCGTCCACTCATCGAATCCTTTTTTACAAGGTTGAGTCCAGAACAGTGTGGCCTGTTACAAATCGGCACGCCTGATGAGGCCACAAAAGTTATGTTGGCAGACCTGATTTTGGACATTCTATCTGCCGTTGCAAGATCTATGCTAACGGCTATAACAAGCCAAAATATATTAGTGTCTCAGGAGAACGTTCAGCACAGTTTGGGCGACACAGTCTCCCAGACTTTTGCTGAGGTGCTGGACATTGAGGACAAAGTCCAATGCGTCAGCTCCCAAATTCTCTCTGAGTTTATCGCAACAGAGGTCGCAGAAAGTATCAACTCTGCCCTCTCAACTAATGAGCCTTCTGCGGAGCCAGTGCTAAATCATGTCACTCGTGCCCGCACACTCAACGCAATGGTTAGTCACGCTTGCAAAATGTTAAAAGCATTCATGGCCAAGATAAAAATTGTGTGCAAACCAAGGCCAAGACAAAGAAGAGGCAAGACTACCCCCATACAGACATCACACTCCACTACCCCCATGCAGACATTTGACAACAAGGACCAACTCGAGCAGGAACATGAGTCCACAGACACGGAGGATGATGAGTCACCGGTCAGAGCTGTGGAACCAGAAACCTCAGAGAAGGTCTCGTCAAAGAAAAGCGCTGTGATTGAGACAAGTAAGGCCGTCCAAAAAATAATTAGCAAGGAGGTCAACGCAATCATCCAACCTCTTTTAGACGATCTTTCAGACTCTGAGTATGATCTGATGCAGTCGGAATCTTCTCTGGAGATTAAAATTGTGTCAGATGAAATTTCTCAGTCAATCATTGAAGAAATCAAGAGTCTGAAAGAGGCAGAAATGGCAGGTCCAAGCCCCAAACCCCAACAGAAGTACAAACTGTCCTTGAGG
The DNA here is from genome assembly GCF_001640805.2 of Lates calcarifer. Classification (NCBI taxonomy): domain Eukaryota; kingdom Metazoa; phylum Chordata; class Actinopteri; family Centropomidae; genus Lates; species Lates calcarifer. The sequence continues at coordinate 1,365,710 of NC_066834.1, forward strand.
GGAGTGGGGCAAAAGATAAATAACTTTTTTGCAAAGGGCTTTGCTAAGGCGTCAATACAGCGCATAGTGGCACAGCTAAAGACCAAATTCCCCAAGGTGTCCAAAGTTAAAAGCACAGAGTCGATCCAGTCATTCATGGCTAGTGTCGAGACTCTGCTTGAGACAGAGGACAGTAAAAAACAAAGTGAGGGAAATGAGGTCTGCGTGTTTCAGAGGTTCAGAAACATTTCACCTGCTGAACTCCTGGTGTTCTCACAACAACTTAGTGCACTGCTTTACAGTCACATCACCAATGGAAGAACACCGGAGACTGTTCCAGAACCAGTTAGAAAGAAGAAAAGTTGCAAGGCAGTGTGTCTTCCTACGTCACATGCTTCCATGTATGCTGACATTCAAAACAAAGTGCAGAGTTTCCTGGCACTGATGTGCTGGTGGCTGAACACCCAGGTCAGCAGCCACAGTGAAAGGGTCACACTGGCTTTGATGGACACTGAGCCACTGGCAACAGCACAGCTCCAAGAGGTCGTGGGCACGGTGGAGACAGCACCTCTGACAACCGGTGCAGTGTCCACCTCAGTACACACAGCATCCTCTGAACCTGTGCAGGAAGAATCACCGACAGCAAGACAGGAAATGACTGTGAGGGTGCTCGTGGAGAAGCTCGTCTCACGAATATTCAGAAAGGCCAAAGTCAACTGGACCATTGGAAACCCAGAGGACATCATTCAACGCCTGGTGGAGAAAACATGGGCCGAAGTTAAAGACATTGATTTTGATATCACCTCAAAAACCTTTAAAAACCTTGACAAGGCCATCTTCAAGGACCTGTGTAAAATGTGGGGCTGTGCAGAAGAGTTGCTGATTTCCTTAAATTTAGGGGTACTCTTTCTTGACAAATTCATTGCCCGCTCTTTCAGAGATTACCTGACACCAAGAAGCGCCATCTCCAGATTTTTCTTCTCCATAAGCAAATCCTTCAGACGTAGAAGCTGGGTCAGTGTCATTTAGCTGACACATAATAAAGAGCTCCAGTCCTGCCTGACATCCAGGTTACCTCCTCAACATCCAGGAGGCTACCCAGACTTAATGCAGGACTCAAGCTCTCAGAGCCACCTCCGTGGTATAACCTCACAGCTAGAAGGCCAAGGTTCCATTCTGGGTCCTGAACCTTCATGTCCATGAGTGTTATCTGCTTTAGAGGCAAGGGTTTACTCCGGGTGCTCCGGTTTCCCCACATTAAAAAAAAATAAAAAATACACACACACACACACACACACACACACACACACAAAAAAACAAACAAAAACAAAAAAAACAAAAAAATAAAAACAAAAAATAATTCTGTTGTTTCTGTTTTGCTCATTACAATAAGAGGTGTTTCTTTTTACATTGTTTTTTCATGTGAAAACTACTTGCTAATAGACTGAAGGTAGTGCAGAACATGCGTCTTTGACCATACCAGGGTTGTAAGATTTTTGAACCTGTACTTTTACTATTTTTATTGCTTTTACCTCCAGTTTCTCTGATTTCTCTTGAACTTCTTGTCCTACTAATAAATAAATACATAAATAAATACATATATTGTGCAAACAGCAGATGTTGAAACAGTATTAATGGTGAATTTGGAAGGGATGAGACAAAAGTTGCATGGCACATATTGGAGGAAGAGACAAAAATCAGGCCTTGTCAACCTATGTGGGAGTATTAGAGAATGCTTGGCTTACAAATCAGGTGGTGTTGTTCAGCCCCGCCCTGATTGGTCCTGCCTGATGGTGGATTGACTCCCAATCATGTAGATTACAATCACCTGGGAACTATCAGCACAGTGTGTAGATCTTTTGTCTGATTTTAGTTCAGTTTTTTGATCCAGCGCTCGTTAAAGTTTTTTGGATGTGGGTGCCCTGCACTTTGTTTTTGGCAGATATTGGAAGAAGCACACACAAACACAACTGTCATAAGATATATGAATAATAAGATTGTAAATTTTAATATAATAAAGTTATTATCATTATTTGTCACCTTTGTTTTGCTTTCTGTCACATTGACACTGCATAAAGATAAAGAGTAAAAGAGAAACAAAAAGTCAAAATAGGGTTACACTTCTGATCTAAATGAACATTTGTCTGTTATAATGCAGTTTCACTTTGGCTGTGTCACCTGTTTGATAACTGGATTTAAGTCACTTTACAAAGAAGTATGTTCATCAACGGCTGTGCGACGCCTGAGATGGACCATAGTTTCACACCTGTAATAGTAGTTGTGCTTACATGAGCTGGACATTTAAATGAATTAACTCATAAATAGAAGCAATGTAACTGCCAGCTCTGATGTAATTAGAGTTCAATCACAGGCTCGTGAAGCTTCACTGTTAATGAGGGATTTGTGAGTTTTCACTGCTCTCATGTAGCTGGTTGAAGAACCAGGAAATAAAACACATTCAACCAGTGTGCATGAAATATATTTATATCTACATAAAGGATTAATTAGCTGGATCTCTTCTGTTTGGACCGTTCTTGTCCCCTTTTTATGACGTCTGTAAACCGGCTCTGAAAACAGAAGTTATGGAAACATTGTCAGGCCCAGTGAAGTCACATGGCACAGTCTGGGGCAGCATGTGTTAATCAAAATTTAATCACACCTCTGATTCCATCTGTGTCACACATATGGTACATATGGCACATTAGGTTAGACCAGACACATATTTATGGTTCACTTGACTCTGACAACAATCCTCTGCTTTCTCACTGCTCACTGACAGTACCCACCCTTGACACCGCTGACCTGATAAATTTCAGAACACTTTAATCTAAAAAAGAAGAAAAGGCTGAAGACCATGAACTCACATGACATACACTCCTGCAATGTCTAATCACTGCAGCCTGAATTTAGACTCTTACCCACTGCTCTTGTCTTGAGTAAGATATCTTGTGTGCATTGGAGCAAAACTCTTGTTTCTATTCTCGTCCTCCAGAGCTGCATTTGATACCAGATCCTCCAGAACAGACGAATTGATCATGAAGGCTTCCACAGCTACAAATTATCCCGGTTCTGTTCTTCCCTTCCGCTGGATTTAGATTTCTCTGAGAGATTTCATTTTGTCTAAGTAAACACAAAGAGCTCTGCATAGCATATGCATCAAAGATCTGTGGTTTAATGCAGATTATAGACATCACAGTTGCTGTGTCATCTGGTTTTTGGATTCACATGAATCCCAGAGACATGTGACTACCGTCTGCTTGAAGCAGTTCTGAAACTGTACTGATAAGACAGAAAACATCTCTGCACCAGTCTCCCACAATCTGTCAATCTGTTTGTCCTGGTCGACCTTGTTCACTGTGTGTGTAACTATATTTACTCAGGTACTTTTTACTACTTTATACTTCTATTCTGCTACATTTCAAAGGGAACACTGGTTGTCATTTGAATGAATGGTTGAGATTGTCAGTGGATAATGGATGTGGTTGTGAAATTATATATTTCACAAAAAAGCAAAAGAAAATTTGAGAGAAAACACAAATTTGTGGAACATAACTTAGTTTTTTCTTTTTTCCTCTCCCATGAATCACTGCAGTAAAATGCTGCTTATACCTCAGAATATAATACATAATACAGACATGTATCAAGTCTTAATCATAAATGCCAATTATCTGATTCCAGTTTCTAAATATCAGGATTTGCTGCTTCTCTCTGCTTTATATCATCATTAATTAAACATGTTTGGGTGTTAGACTGAAGATGCTTTTATTTTTATTTTAGTATTTTCTGACATGTTATGGGCCAAAGACTGAACCGATGAACTGAAGAGATGATGAAAATAATCAGGAGTTGCAGCTAAGAGTCTTCTCACCTGTGTATTAGGTATCTGGTGCATTAATGTTGAAGTGGAAGTGCAACATGTTGTGTGTGCTATGCCTGATGGGTTCATTATAACACATAAATACATTGGTCTTGTGGCTTGTGATAAAGAGCAATACATTTGATGTGAAACATTAGCCCAATGAAAGCGGAATAAAGCATTCCTATCTTTCATTCGAATCCCTTTTGAATGTCATTTTCATGTCATCGTTTGTTTGATGTTTGAAGCTCTGAACAAACGCGCTGACCTAGATCCAAAATTAATCATTTCTGGCAAACGGCATCTGTCAGGCAGATGGAGAGCGGTGATCTAATGGTATGTGCTTTAGACGAAGAGCAATTCATTTCTATGGTCACCTGACTCTGAACTTATGAAGGGCACACACAACACAATAAGCTATAATCCTCCATATATTGCAGGGGAGAATCCATCAATAGTCTATTCCTGAATGTCCTTACAGAACTCAATTAGATGAGCCGCAGAAAAACAGATTGCTTGCCATATTGAAACTCAGAAATAGAATTCTAACAATTTAGTGATATTTACTTTTGAACCTCTTCTCACTTCATTCCACGATGCAATCACGAAACAACAACCCCCCGACCAGCTGTCGTATGGATTGAACAGACTTTTAAAAATCCATTTCCTGTCTCACAAAACAGAGGTCGCGTTTGTTTTGAGAGATGGAAAAAGTAAGAATGCTCTTATGCTACAGATGCAGTCACTCCAGGTAAAATCATGCAAAGCCACAGAGAACATATTTATTGGAGATGTGGTGTGAGCCTGTAATTTTGTTTTGTGAATCAAGTGGTAAGATAAAACACTGACCAGAGTCAAGTATCAAAATTATACTTAAGTGTAGATACAGTGGAAGAAAACAAGACTACAGGGAACAATAGAGTAGCAGCTGAGCATTTTAGAGGATAGAGGGAATACATTAAAACTTGGGAATAATCAGAGTAAGACTGGCTGGCTGTGGCTGTTCTCCCCTTTTCCTCTTTAACTGCACAAGAAGAAGGTTGTTAACAACAGACAAACCTTCAGTTCTGTTGCCTTGTATTTACAGAAATAATAAAATTCATGTTTTCTCTCACCGTACCTACTTATAAGTATCAGCTGGAACCAGTCAGTATTTTATTAATACCTTATTCATACAATGAAACTACCCTGTAAATCACAGGCTGCGTATTTTGTTAATTAGTGAGCTTTAGAGGCAGTTAGTTTACCTTTGGCTGCAGCTGTTTCCCCCTCGCCTGTCTTTATGTTAGCTCTGCTGGCTGTAGCTTCATATTTTACTGATAGATGTGAGAGTGGAATCAGTCGTCTTATCTTACTCTCTAAAGCAAATGAGTGCATTTCCCAGAATTAGGATCAGCAAGCAGCTAATTTATGAACAGAAATGTGACTGTAACAGCAAGAAGAAGTTAGGATCATTAGTTAAAGTCAGCAGAGCTCAGAGGAGGTGAGAGTGTGACAGGTTTCCCAGTGAGGGCAGTCAGTTCAGGTCGGTCGATGTTTTCATACAGCTGAGCTAAGGTTTGTGCTAATTGGAAAGTGAATGGAGATATGTCAAGAACACGTTTGTCAGCACATCACTGTGATGGGACACGTTTCTGAGAGACGACAGTGTAGCATGTACAGCCTCAGGGTTCAGAGAGGGATCAGCTCTTTCCACCAAATGTGTGAAGAAATCTGCCCTTTAATTGTTACTAATCAGATTTTCATCCCTGCTGAACTCTGGTAAGCACTGCGTTAAGTTTTTCAACTGCAGGTTATTGTTAGAATTTTATAAGGAAAAGATGCTCAAATTAATTAATTGTTGCCTTAGTAAATGTTTCTGAATGTTGATACTTATTTCTGTTCCATAATCGGTCGCCTACGTTTTAATTTCTTCTCTGAAGTTGCTGAACTCACACAAATCCACCAGTGAAATACGCCTTTGAGCTCTTCTTCATCTGCAGAGAATAGTACCAGGCACTAATTGTGTAATTATAGCTGCTGCTTCATGAAGCGGACGCTACACAATTGCAAACAGCAGCCAGAAACTGAACAGGAGGCTTTCATGTCTCCAAATCCGGCCTTTAGTTTTCATTTTTGCCGACCAAACTGAAAATAAATTGTATTTCTAATGTAGAAACACACACATCTACAGTAGCTTTCATGAGATAAGAGGAGGTAGCAGGGAGCTGCTGTGGTACTGTAGCTTTAAAGTCACAAAATGCTTCAAGTATCATCAGATTTGACTGATCAATCGATCGATTAGCTTCTCCCAAACAGTTAAAATACACTACACGTAACACAACACACCGTTAAAAACATACAACAGTGCAAATGAGCAGGTAGCAGCAGACAGATTATATAAATAAATCTTATAACACGTTTCCCTGATACAGTCACTCAGTTTTCCATCTGGTCCTTTGGGCCCTGAATCAACATCCAGACGGGAGCAGCTCGGGCTCAGTGTGGTGGGTGTGAGGGATCTGAAATGATGTGTCTTGCCTTCCTGCGGTCAGCACTGTCAAATATATTGCAAAGTTGTTTTTTCCACTTGCCAATCACCGTCTCTGCAATGTTAATGTTTTTGCTCTTTAAACTCAAGTTGACGCACCAAGCTGTTATGTTAAATGACAGGTTTCAGGGTTTCACCAAAGCTCCTCAGATTTCACATTAAAACAATCACTAGTTAAACTCTCTTAAAATCAGTGTACAGCAAATTCAGAGCTTTGTCTCTAAACACATTATTCATGTTAGAAAATAGTTCCTGAACACAAGTCTGTAAACTCTGTATCACTGTGGAGTCAGACCGTCTCTCAGTTTTCCATCAGTTTCATTCTCAGGATTTTATAGGCAGGTCTGAAACGGTGGCTTGATGACACACTGGAGCTACACTCAGAATAACCCCGCCCACCACTTCACATAACTCCACCCACTACTCAAAATGACCCCGCCCATCATCCAGCATAGCCCCGCCTACCACTCAACGTAGCCCCGCCCCTTAAACTACAGCTGTTATAAATATTAGCGCTGCGTTAGCATCAGTGCTTCTCCCACTTGACTGCAAGTTTCTGGTGCCTCAAATATGAATGGAATAGGATGCTAACAGGGAGCTAACAGGATGCTAACTGACACTGTGCTGCAGTGTTAGAGTGGGTGTGGTTTCAGTGCCTTCAGTGGACACACCCCCAGCGTCTCAGAGCAGAGAGCTCATTCTATCATGATATTGAGACCTAATTTTATATATTAGCTGAGTGGTTAAAAGAACATTTTTCTGTGGTGTGACTGAATAACATTAGTATTACTGCTTTACATGGTTCTCTGAATTCTCATTAAAAGTCCAAAGTACTGAGAATCTTTCCTTCTTCTACAGGCTGGTTATTTACACTGTATTGAACGTGTTGGTGTATTGTTACATTAAAAAGAGAAATATAAGTAGTATTCCTTAATTCAGCCAGTCCAGTTATCAATCTGGGTGATTGCACATAGAATGGAGGAAACAAAATCTAATTACAAAGCAGGAATGCAAAATGCAGAGAATAGTAGGTGCAGTAGTGAGAGGTGTGCACAGATTGATCATTACCCAGAAAACAAATCTGGACACTCCAGATGACTCTGTGGTCCCATTTATAAATCGGGGCAGAGAGTCATTTGGGAGAAGGCAGAACAGTCGGTTAACAACCGCCTCTTTAATATGCCTCTCACTCTGCCATCCTCAATCAAAACAAATGACCTGAGTGGCGTGAGACACAGGGGTGAACAACTCTGATCTTGTTTTCCCAAAAGAAGAGATGTGACAGATTTTTAGATGCAGAAACTGTTTGAAATGCTAATGAACTCGGTCAGTAATAAAAATAACCGCGAGGAGGGAACACACACGAGCGTACGTACAGTATGGATGCTAACTCGCAGACAGGTGTGGGATCTGTCACATGATGGTGTGACTCCAGAGAGCAGAGATGTGCTACCGTCTCCTGCACCATAAACACTGCAGCTGAGCCCTGTAGTCTCTGACTTACACAGGCAGATTTGGGCTGTATCTGCACAGCTACAGGGGTCACTCAGGGTCACAGACGAGTGGAAAGAGGAGTTGTGTGATTGATAGCCGTGCTTTATGACTGCTTTGCAACTCAAGCACCACGCACCGCAGTATCAGACCTTGGTCGTGGAGAAAGAGCGAAACTACAAATCAAAGCTGTTGATTTACTGAGCGCTCCTCGTTATGACCATCACCTATAAAAGCACCTGAAATGAAACGGCCGAGAGAGAGGGAGCTGGTCATACTCTGAGCGACAGGATGAGGAATTTGCCATTTCAGGAGACCTTGGCATCCAGCCAGTGCTGCTCCACACTGAGATAAGCCAGCTGAAGTGGTTTGAGCTCCAAAATAAAATGGTGGAGGGAAACAACGGGGCAGAATCAGTCAGGACATGCTGAGGGGACAGAATCTGACAGTTTGCTGTCGCCCTGACCTGGAAACACGACTGGAAAACAGACAGATTCACCTCTGGGAAGAATCTTCTGCAGGAAAGGCCCAACAACATCCAGTATTACTGAGGCTTCACTGTAGGTAAGTACAAATCTGGAGAATGGAGTATTTCCATTTCATGCTTTTACTTCATTAAATTAAAATTAATCTGCACTTTACAAGAAGGCTCAGAGCAGACTCTATCTGCTGAGGAGACTCAGGTCCTTTGGAGTGCAGGGATGCAGCCATCTTCTATGGAGCGGTCTGCTGGGGCAGCAGCATCTCCACAGCAGACAGGAAGAGACTGGACAAGCTGATCAAGAAAACCAGCTCTGTCCTGGGGTGCCCTCTTGACCCTGTGGAGGTGGTGTGTGAGAGGAGGATGATAGCAAAACTATCATCCCTGATGGACAATGAGCTCCACCCCATGCAGGACAGTCTGACAGCCAGTGATAGGCTGCTTTACCCAAAGTGTGTGAAGGAGAGGTATCGCAGGTCCTTCCTTCCTGCTGCTGTTAGACTCTACAACCAGCACTGCTCCTAGTTTCACCACATACTCAATGGACCATTTTCACTAGGTTTTTTTTCTGCACTTTAATTAACCCAAACAGCTGCTACCAGTTACTCACTGTGTGAAATTCCATTTCAAAATGTGCAATATCTGTATTTAGTTCATTTTTTGTCTATGTATAAAGTTGTATATTGCTCTTCTATTAATATTTTTTATTACATTGTCATGTTTATACTGTTGTGTATATTTTTTATAGCCTTATCTTGTTTTTACTTTTGCCCTTACTTGTATTTATGTCTTTCTAACTTTTTCAATCACTTATGCTGCTGCAACAATGTAAATTTCCCCATTGTGGGACTAATAAAGGATTATCTGATCTTATTACTGTTGAGAAGGCAATATTTTTCTACTCCAGTACATTAATCTGACAGCTTTAGTTACTCATTTTTACCAGATTAAAATTTTCCACTCAAGACATATTAAGAGTTTATAAAATATGATGCTATCTAACAGTACATACAACAGGTCAAACTAGCAGAGCTGCAGTGATTAGTAGATTCGTCAACTGGTTGCATGACAGCAAATTAACTGACTGCTTTTCAGGCAAAAATATGATCAAACATCTGATGATATCACAAGAGAATTTTCCACCTTTGTTTTAACATTAAGATCAGCTGAATATGTCCGGTTTGGGACAAAAACAAGACATTTGAAGACAGTAGCACTTCTTGACTGTTTTCTGGGTTTTGAATGAACTATGTTAAGTAGCTCCAAATATTTGCTCCACCTCAACCATCTACAACACTAAAATGCTAATTCCTCTACTTACATCTCCACTGCCTACAGCTCCACTGGCTGCTGGGAGGAACTTCAGTCCTGTGCTGTGGGACTTCCTCAGGACGTATCTGAAAAAAATAGAAAATTAGTAGTAAATACATGTAACGCACAAGAGAAGGTGGTGAAATGATCCTGTAGTCAGTGTTCATGGTGCAAAGTCACAGTTTGTGTGATCTGTAATCTGTCCCTGAGGATCATGTGAGTTAAAGGTTTTTTTTTTTCTGAGTGCAGAAGAAGATAAACCTGTCCACAGCACAATAATTAGCATGTTACACTAACTCCCTTATTACTTAAAGTCCTACACAGACGTTTTTTCAGCTCAATATAAAAGTGCTCATTCTGCTATATTATTATTATTATATATGACATTATTAGATTTTGTATCCTGATAAACATCTGTTTTTGACAGTTATATTGGATTCTTAATTCAAGCTGCAGAGGATCATTAGAGATTTAATGGAGCACGGCGGACTCGAGGAGGCTCATGAGCTCCAAATCGAAGGAGGCTGATTCAGTCACAACAGTAAAATGAGTGGGAGGTGCTGAACCAGTTTGAGATTATGTCGCAGCTCCTGACCTAACACCACACAAATCGCACATTAGGCCTGTGGAGGAGGAGAGTACAACTTTCAGCAGTTTAAAAGAAAAAAGCAAGGTATCATTAAGTTTTGAAGGGGCAGTAATGTTCCTCACTTTGCCAAGGTTGCCTTCAAACCGGTCTGTCATGTTCCAAGATTGTTTACTCTCTGCTGCCACTGGAGCCTCGAGGTTCGAGCTCATATGAACTCTAAATCTCTCCAGAAGGACAAAACCATGTTTATGTTGTGTTTTTAAATGCTTCTGGCTGTATGCTAGAAATTTATAGCTTCCCTTGTAATTATGCTTTTGTTACAATGATGAAAACACTTGTGGACCTTTTCTTCTGAAAATGTTTGGCATTGACATTTCACTGAATATTCATAAGTAAATTGAGCGAGTAATTAGGATTTCTTATGGGACAGGATAGAGTAAACATGGAGTTCAGCTAAAAGGTTACAGGGAGGTGAGCAATTAGCACAAGTTACCACTTTAATTACTCTGATCAGACAGCTTTTTGTTTTTTGGCAACTCCAAAAACTGCACTGTGTTCAGTAGTTTGCTGCAAAATAAATGGAAATGATGGAATATGTCCTCAGGCCAGCTATTTTATGCTCTATATTTTGTTTCATTTTTTTTCTGGAACGTATTATGTTGTCATAATGAAGCTGTGTCCACAAACAAAATATGGAATAGCTGTTCGATTATAATTAGAAACAGCACTTTTCAGAGGACATTTCTGCCTGGCCTGATGAAGCTGCAGAGATCAAATTTTAGGACGATTTAAAATGAATGAAACATCCAGATAATAACATACCACTCAACTATCTTTCTTGTCAGGTACATTGTACAAACTGTCATCAACAAAATGTCCACACCTGGACCCCTGTTTTGTTGAAAACTGGCTGATTGAAGCGCCTGCCGGTGTTTAAACGACCTGAGAGCTCAGGAGAAGATATCACATCACAACAAGAACAGAAAATCACAGAGGGTGTTAAGAAGAAATAAAACTGACAGGAGTGTTATCATCATGCCTCGCAGTTATGTTTAGTAAAACAGGGGAAGGAAATGAACAAGAACAAAGAAGACATTTATTCACACAATTCCTCACTAACAGAGGTGGGTGTAGTGTGCAAATGTGAGCCACTTTTCTGTACCAAAATGTTTGCATTCCATTGTTTCAGTTACATTAGTTTCACAGCGCTGTAAAAAACCGTTTTGATTATCCATGCGCCAAAATGTCCCAGTAGATTTACCCCCTCCTGATAAACAAGCTTCAGCACCAACAGAGGGCAGAGGGATTAGTGTGATGTGAGTTTATTTTTAATATCACCAGGAACAAGATTTTCCTAAAAGGATGCATTTAGTCTCTCGGCAGCGGCAACATGATTTGCTGCCTGCATGTCACAAATCCTTTTATTGTACATTCTACGGTAATTTATCTATTCTTAGATTCAAAAGAAGCTTTAGAAGCTGCACCAATATTGAAAAGCAAGACAGGTTACAAAATGAAGTTATAAGTCAGGGTAGGTGGTGCTTGAGGGAATAAATATGATGAACAATGAAGCCACTGTATAGATTCCCATTTATCCATTACCCTGTCCAGTTTAAACATAACCTACATTTCACTTTGTCCCCATTGTGACCAAGTTAGTAAAGGACAAGTCTTTCCTTTCTGGTCTACAGCACCCAGCTCCTGGCCAGTTCACAGGTGTTCTACCTGAATGAACCCACCTCCTCAAACCGTCATTATGAAGTCACAGCTATAGAAACCATCAACAATATACAGAAACACAGTATAACTGAACTCTGCATCACAGACAGGTCATGTAGCCAGAATAAATGCCCAATGAACACAATTCAATAGTATATATTATTATATATTATTTTGTCATTAAATGACAAAAACTTAAGCAATAAAATAAAGGTAAAATGCATTTTACTCACCGGAACTGTTGATTATTTGAAGACAAAAAACCTGCTTCTGTGGAGCGGCCATTCTCAGCTCTAAAGTGAATTCAAACAGACTCGACTTTCAGCGTTAGCTTCCACAGCGATAGAAAAGGATTTATTGTTGAGCTGAGACTCACAGATAAACTTCTACAACAGAGTCTCTGAACTCTTCCTCCTCCTTTAGTCAGTGTGGGTTGAAAAAACAGCTATTAAATCTATACTAACGTCTTTTAGCTTGCGCTAGCAGCTATAGCTGCGGTTAGCTAGCTCTGACAACTACGATCTCTGACCGTCCAATCAGATGACATGAAAATATCGACGTCATGGTAGGCCTGTTAGATGGTCTCACCGACTCCAAATCTGATTGGTTAAAGAATCCAAGCAGTTTCATCGCTGTTTATTTTAAATCACCGGAGCCTGAACTGTTGATTCTGAAGGCCTCGAGGCAGATTTCTGTTACCATGGCAACACAGGGCTGAAATCTGATTGGATAAAAGCTCTAATATAAACAGGAAGCAGTGGAACCAAGAGGAAAGCTATGAGATGAAGAGAACAGACTATTGGGAACAACTGAATACATAATGTATGTAGTTTGGTGAGGATCACTGATGAGTCTGATGGTTTAAGGCACAGAGCTGCATCAGGTTCTGGCTCTGTTTATTGTCGGTTTTAGTCTTTTCATGGGATTTTTAAAAAAGTTCAGATGAAATTCAAGTACATTTTGTCTTGTTTCAGTGTGGTGTCAAAGCCAGAGGAGCATTTTGTCCTTTTCTCTTTCACCACAGCAGCATGACGGAGGCCCATGGAGTTCTGGTTATGGCACTCATGTACTTTGGGTATTTATCAAGAGCTACAGGCAATGGTCTGTACTCGTCACGTAACATTTAGTTTTTATTGCTCACAACTTGCTGTTACATTACAGGGCTTCCTTCCAAAAATAAATAAATAAATTAATAAATAAAAGTACAGACAGCAGCCTTTCTTTTTCTCCCTGCCACATTTGCTTGGATATCTGCAGGCATAGAACATCCACAAAATCAGACCACAAGTGATATGACAAGTCAGTGCCATACCACACCGACAGCGTAACACAGCGCCCGGGAACAGCTTCACATGCTGTCAAACTGTGTGTTGTGCTAACTGAACTCAAAGGGATGAGTAAGGCAGAGTCCACAGCATTTACTTGATAGCTATTGAAAGTGACACAGAATCTTGCCGACACAATAGTGTCATTGTGAGGACAATGTGCAGTAATGGCAGTGATCTAAAGGATGCTGCGTGTTGTGTGACACCATCATGGCATCCGTCTTCCTGCATTCATTTCTTACTCACTATAACTGCAGCTGTTTTATCAGGTGCTCTTAGATTATATCTCACTAAATGAGATGTTTTTAATGTAACGGCTCATCCCTTGAATTATTAAATACATTAACAGTGAGATTTAATGATGTGAGATGTCAGAGAGCAGAAGATCACATCATATCTGGAGAGAAAAATAAGTTTAACAGTAAATATTTTGTGCAAAATATTCCACAGTGTTTTTATAGTCATAGTCATTCACTGGCAACACAGAGCTTTATTTCTTTATTTCTTTCACTCATAATTCCATCACTGACTCCTGTTAGACACAGGCAGATTGTCTAAAATGCAATTTCTTCCAGGTAATAATGGCCATCCATTACCTTCAGGTTCTGAGATTACAATGAGTGTAATTCTCCTCAGATGTACAATAGCTGCTGAAATTAACTGTGATCAATCAAAACTGTCCAGTCCAACATAAATCCTAAACTCACTTGTCTCCCTGACGTCTGTTTCTTGAATCTAAATAGCGTTTGATGTTGACTCATGTCGACTCTACACTCTGCATGATTAAGTTTCAGCCTCTTTGCATGATACTGACTGAGCATGAGGAGACTAAAGGAGCCCCTGATCTTCTGAGCTTCAGAAGGAATTGATTGCCGGAGTCTCCTTGAATCTCTGATATTGATTATTGCCTATGTGCCAACCTAACGAGCCGGGCCTTGATTGTGCACTTAGTGATGACAGAAAATCATTTCATATGAAGCTGGAAGGTCCTACATGTTTTATGTATGTTTTGATATGTTTCCTACATATACTTTTACCCTTGACCTCTGCAGGTGTTACGGCTGCATGTTTCATGGTGCTCCCACCTTTGGTTCCTGATGAGCTGTCAATGAGCTGCACCTGGCGTCAGTGAAGTCCTTCAGAGGGCAGATGCTTCTGCTGTGGGACTGCTGGACATGCTGCCTCTCAGCTTGTTTGTTCCTCTGACTTTGTCTTTTCTCGTCTTGATTTAGTCTTGGTTGTTTTGATATGTTTTTGTTAATAAATGCCATGGGTTTGGCTGGTTTTAAGGTGTTTTCTGTGGCTGATTTGGGTCAATGGTGGAGTGTTGTTCGCTCCAAAGGGCCACTCAACACTTAGCTAATTTAGCTAACTAACAGTAAAGGTGATGGATGAAATAACAACGTAACATAACGAATAAATAGTTGTCGTTAACTAAAAGTAAAGGTAAATAGGAATATTTAGCTGTAGTTGGTGAATGAGCTGCTGAAACATCTGGCTAAAAGTAATAAACTAAACCATTAGCTAAAAGCATGGAGACAACATATATATATATATATATAGGATAATATAAATAACTTCTGAAATCGATAAAAGTTGAAATACTAGTTAAATAAAAGTAATGGATAAACACTGACAGCTGCAGTAGGTATATTGTTACTAGTGCTGTGCTCACGATTTGATTCGATCACGATCTGAAAGTCCTAATGTAATGAACCATTATTGTTCTGTAAGACTCCGCCGTGACCAAAGTTCAGAGATCACATGTTATCGCTAACATCTATGGTCGCTAACAGGAGCTCATGTTGAACTTTACTGTCCAGCCGAGGCCAGAAAATCAACTACAGTCGATGATGTGTCTGTGCATCGCGATTAAAGAATATTTGGTTTTCAATTCACAGAACGTATGTGGGACCTGATGGTTGCCGTCAGTGAAGGGGTATTACTTGCTCCAGGGCTGTGGCAGTATGGCAGACTGGGAGGCAGGGCTCTCCTATGTTTCTGACTCTGAAGGTGGGCTGCGTAAATCACTGAGGCTGCAGGTAGATTTCAGGCCTGGGCTCCAATGACTCTGATCCATGCTGACAGACTGAAACTGCAGACAGGACTCTGGTGCCTCCCAGAGCAGATGTGAGTACCAGGACGGACAGACTGACAGACAGACAGATAAAGAGATAGGCAGGCAGACAGGAGCACGGCTCAGCTCTCCCCGTGCTGAGCAGACGGTCTCAGGCCTGGTCATATTACCTCAGCCTGAATGGAGTTTGTCTCCCAGCTGCTCAGCTGAGTCCTCACCTTGTCACTCCACTCTGCTGGGATCTATCCCTGACTGAGCCTATGCTGGGAGACATCTGTCAACACGTGTAACGCGCTCCAGGAACAAAACTAAAGCCTGTACCATGTGGGAGTTAGCTATCAGTGCCAATACACCTCAACCTGCACAGAGAAGCTGGATGGGTGATGGGAGGAAAGAGAAGTTCTTTAACTAATCTAGTCCTCCTTTAATTCACAGGAAAAACTCCTTTAAACTATAATAAATCCCATAATCAGAATCTCAGTGAAAATCCTTTGAGATATTTAATACATTATATGATTATATGTGCCTATAGTTCTTAGAGGATGAACATAATTTCCATAATTTGATGCAGATTAACATAAATACATGTTGACGTGATGTACAATTAGCAGCATTATGAAGCAGCTACTGGTACAGTTTTAACAGTACGTGGTCTGAAAGAGAAATGGTGCGAAATGTAGTCAAAATCCAGGACTTCAGCAATATTGATGACTCCAGTGTACACACTGTATGGACAATGAATATTCAGCAATTTGGTGAAAACGCCGTCCAGCGGAGGAAAGGGGGAGGGGGTGATTGAGTGATGGTCTCAGCGCTTTCTCTGAAACTTCTGCCTGGTTCCAGTTTATTAGTTAATGCTGAGTGGTCGGTCCAAGCAAGACAGAAGGAATGCCAATGCATCTAATCAATATTTATATGATTAAAGCAGCTATTGTATCCAGCTGCGTCACCTGTTGTGCACCACGTCTCCACCCAGAGGATAAAAGTGGGAACAGTTCCTGCTCATACTCTGAGTTTAGCTGCTTATTTCCAGCATTTTAAAATCTGCTGATGAACAGAAACTCAACAGAAAGTCACAGAGGGCAGAAATATGAATCACCAAAGTCTATATGCTTCTACATGTTCTCCATATTTACTCCCCTCAAGGTAACATCTGAATAAAACGCTGTAAGTATTTTGATTCATTCATTCATTTATTTATTCAGCAGAGTTAAGCTCGGGCTTTTCAAGGATGTAAGTGATGAAATGACTCAGCTCCGAGCTATTTTTTTTTTTCATTAAGAGTTCATAGAAAATTTTCAGACGTGTGAATTTTTTTCTGCATGTTATTCCGTGATATTGTAAAATTTATTCACTCTTATTACTATTTCATGCTCTGAATGCACAATATGTTATTCACTGGACTCCTATGGAACCAGTTCATTTAAAAACAGTAATGATTCCTGACATGCGGCGCACAGAGCAGCAACAGACATGACATGAGAAAGCCTCTGTCTCTTTTTGAGTGTTAAACTTTGAGACATGATACCTGATATTTAGGATGTTATGTGCCACAATAAGTCATCCAGCTGCTAAATATGTTTGTGCAGACCCGAAGGCTGACTACAATCACATTTCTATTAAACAACATTTTGTCCTGTGTAATTACTTGTGACTAAAAGCAGCTGGCCACATTAAATAGTGCCATAAAAACATATTGTATTTTAAGACTGTTAATAGCTGTGTCATTCCTCTGATATGAAAGCAGCAATAAGCTCTCATTGAGAAGCTAATAAACCTCTATTGGCTGCCTTTTCTCTCCACTCAGACCACAGCATTGAGCTCCAGTGCTGCTGCCACAGACTGATGTTGATAAATGACTTTATTACTTGTTTGGATGTTGAGGGAAGATGTTTTTCTGCTGCCCAGTGCATTAGCTCTTTGTCCTTACAGAATGATGCCAGCAGACTTCACCCAAGGCAGACAGTACATTACACTGACTGGGTCCATACAGGAGAAGAAGCACCTCCTCTATTTTTCTAGGAAATTGTCTGTCTCACAATGATGCCTCTGGGCTTTTATACAGTGCATTGTCACCTGGATTAGTCGGCTAGGTTATTTTGGGAACGAGCACTCGGCCACCTTCTGGCTGCAAGATGTCTCGATGGGTGAGGACACGGTCCCAAACAAGGTCACAGGGAGAGTGCACATGACAGCTGGTGTCCATCCTACTCAGCACGACCTGGACTCTCAGGAGCTCTGACACCGGCTCTCTGGGAAATCAGAGCACACATACCAGGAGTTTGTCTCAGTAACAGTGATAATAAACTAAACTAAAGATAAGAGTAAAAAACATGCTGCAGTCTGCCTTTGTCCTTGGCAGTGGCAGCAGTGAACCAGATGGTGATGGAGGTGTAGAAATGCACCATCACTGGAAGTCCATCCTCTGCTGGGCCTTCATGGGGAGGGAGCTGATGTTCAGCTTCCACTTGAGGTCCTGGCTGATGATGGTTCCCACAGGATGATAGGTGTGGGTGGGGCTGTGTTCCTCCTGCAGTCTGTAACCATCTCCACTGTCTTCACAGCATCGTAATGCACCGATCTCACTGCAGTCCAAAGAATAGCTGTTGAGATATTCATCTTAAACCATCAAAGAAAAAATAGACACACTTAAAT